>NW_026728279.1:47500-66698 GCF_030684315.1 Stegostoma tigrinum
TCTGACAGCGCCCGTTCCCTCGGCACTGACCCTCCGACAGCGCCCGCTCCCTCGGCGCTCACCCTCCGACAGCGCCCGCTCCCTCGGCACTGACCCTCCGACAGCGCCCGCTCCCTCAGCACTGACCCTCCGACAGCGCCCGCTCCCTCAGCACTGACCCTCCGACAGCGCCCGCTCCCTCAGCCCTGTCCCTCCGACAGCGCCCGCTCCCTCAGCGCTCACCCTCCGACAGCGCCCGCTCCCTCGGCACTGACCCTCCGACAGCGCCCGCTCCCTCGGCGCTCACCCTCCGACAGCGCCCGCGCCCTCGGCGCTCACCCTCCGACAGCGCCCGCTCCCTCGGCGCTCACCCTCCGACAGCGCCCGCTCCCTCGGCGCTGACCCTCCGACAGCGCCCACTCCCTCGGCGCTGACCCTCCGTCGGCGCTCACCCTCCGACAGCGCCCGCTCCCTCGGCGCTCACCCTCCGACAGCGCCTGCGCCCTCGGCGCTGACCCTCCGACAGCGCCCGCGCCCTCGGCGCTGACCCTCCGACAGCGCCCGCGCCCTCGGCGCTCACCCTCCGACAGCGCCCGCTCCCTCGGCGCTGACCCTCCGACAGCGCCCCGCCCTCGGCGCTCACCCTCCAACAGCGCCCGCTCCCACAGCCCTGACCCTCCGACAGCGCCCGCGCCCTTGGCGCTCACCCTCCGACAGCGCCCGCGCCCTCGGCGCTGACCCTCCGACAGCGCCCGATCCGTCAGCCCTGTCCCTCCGACAGCGCCCACTCCCTCAGCGCTCAACCTCCGACAGCGCCCGCTCCCTCGGCGCTCACCCTCCGACAGCGCCCGCTCCCTCGGCACTGACCCTCCGACAGCGCGCGCTCACCCTCCGACAGCGCCCGCTCCATCGGCACTGACCCTCCGACAGCGCCCGCTCCCTCGGCGCTCACCCTCCGACAGCGCCCGCTCCCTCGGCACTGACCCTCCGACAGCGCGCGCTCACCCTCCGACAGCGCCCGCTCCATCGGCACTGACCCTCCGACAGCGCCCGCTCCCTCGGCGCTCACCCTCCGACAGCGCCCGCTCCATCGTCACTGACCCTCCGACAGCGCCCGCTCCCTCGGCGCTCACCCTCCGACAGCGCCCGCGCCCTCGGCGCTGACCCTCCGACAGCGCCCGCTCCCTCGGCGCTGACCCTCCGACAGCGCCCGCTCCCTCGGCGCTCACCCTCTGACAGCGCCCGCTCCCTCGGCGCTCACCCTCCGACAGCGCCCGCTCCCTCGGCGCTCACCCTCCGACAGCGCCCGCTCCCTCGGCGCTGACCCTCCGACAGCGCCCACTCCCTCGGCGCTGACCCTCCGTCGGCGCTCACCCTCCGACAGCGCCCGCGCCCTCGGCGGTGACCCTCCAACAGCGCCCGCTCCCTCAGCACTGACCCTCCGACAGCGCCCGATCCGTCAGCCCTGTCCCTCCGACAGCGCCCACTCCCTCAGCGCTCAACCTCCGACAGCGCCCGCGCCCTCGGCGCTGACCCTCCGACAGCGCCCGCGCCCTCGGCGCTGACCCTCCGACAGCGCCCGCACCCTCGGCGCTCGCCCTCCGACAGCGCCCGCGCCCTCGGCGCTGACCCTCAGACAGCGCCCGCGCCCTCGGCGCTCACCCTCCGACAGCGCCCGCTCCCTCAGCACCGACTCTCCGACAGCGCCCGTTCCCTCAGCACTGACCCTCCGACAGCGCCCGCTCCCTCAGCACCGACCCTCCGACTGCGCCCGCTCCCACAGCCCTGTCCCTCCGACAGCGTCCACTCCCTCAGCGCTGACCCTCCGATAGCGCCCGCTCCCTCAGCGCTGACCCTCCGACAGCGCCCGCTCCCTCAGCACTGACCCTCCGACAGCGCCCGCTCCCTCAGCCCTGACCCTCCGACAGCGCCCACTCCCTCAGCGCTGACCCTCCGACAGCGCCCGCTCCCTCAGCACTGACCCTCCGACAGCGCCCGCTCCCTCAGCACTGACCCTCCGACAGCGCCCGCTCCCTCAGCACTGACCCTCCGACAGCGCCCGCTCCCTCAGCCCTGAGCCTCCGACAGCGCCCGCTCCCTCAGCCCTGAGCTTCCGACAGCGCCCACTCCCTCAGCACCGACGCTCAGTGCCTGCTCCCAGTTTCCTCTCACTATTGGAATCATGTCCTCACCAGCTTCCTTCGTGGTGCCCCTTTGCGTTGGACTAGCCACTTGGTGGATGCCTGGGGGGACCGAGGGAGACACTCCAGGAGTGTGCTACTTCCCTCCACGCCAAACTGCACTGAATCCAAGACCATCCTGCTGACTGGCAACATACATCCGGAATCCCACTGTTAGCACAGATTGTCCCAGCAAACCCACAGCACCATCCCCCGTTCCTCAGTCCATCCCGCACTCGGAGCGCGGTTCCCGTCTCCCCGTCCCTCGGTCAGTCCCACACTCGGAGCGCAATTCCCGCCTCCCCGTCCATCGGTCAGTCCCGTGCTCGGAGCGCTGTTCCCGTCTCCCCGTCCCTCGGTCAGTCACGCACTTGGAGTGCGGTTTCTGTCTCCCCATCTCTCAGACCCACACTCGGAGCGCGGTTCCCGTCTCCCCGTCCCTCAGACCCACGGTTCCCATCTCCCCGTCCCTCGCTCAGGCCCGCACTCAGACTTCCTGTGATCTCTCTCTCGCTCCCTCCACCTTCCTTCTGTATGCCGCCTGTACCTTTTCTGTCGATTCCCCGGCATTGCCTGATGGGATCACCGAATCGAACATCCTGTCTCCGGCTGCGTCTGTGCGAGAGAGAGTGTGAGAGAGAGAGATAGAGTTAGTGGGAGAGATGTGTGTGTGAGATGGAGAGTCTATGTGTGTGAGAGAGAGAGAGTGTGAGAGAGATAGTTAGTGGGAGAGATGTGTGTGAGATGGAGAGTCTGCGTGTGTGAGAGAGAGAGAGAGTTCGTGGGAGAGATGTGTGTGTGAGATGGAGAGTCTGTGTGTGAGAGAGAGAGAGTGTGACAGAGATAGAGACAGAGTTAGTGGGAGAGATGTGTGTGTGAGATGGACAGTCTGTGTCAGACAGAGAGAGAGAGAGAGAGACTGAGCGTGTGTGAAAGAGAGAGCGTGAAAGAAAGAGCGTGGCAGATGTGTGTGAGAGAGAGAATGTGTCTATAGAGAGTGTGGGAGAGTGTGTTAAAATGTGTCTGAGGGAGTGAGAGAGACTGAGCATGCACAAATGAGAGTGTGAGAGTGAGTGTGTTTGAGAGAGGGAGAGAGAGAATGTGGGAGAGAGAATGTGAGAGAGTCTACGTGAAAGAGAGTGAGACAGTGAGCATGGGATAGTGAGTGAAAGTGTATCTGAGAGAGTCAGTGTGAGAGAGTGTGTATGAGGGAGAGGGTGAGTGAGAGAGAAAGAGAGTCTGAGAGAGAGAGAGTGCATGACAGAGTGTATGAGAGAGAGGCGTGTGTGTGTGCGAGGCAGAAGGCGTGAAAGAGAGCGTGTGTGAGAGAGAGCAAGCATGTGAGAGAGAGAGAGCGTGAGAGAGAGAGAGAGAGAGCGTGAGAGAGAGAGAGAGCGTGAGAGAGAGTGAGAGTGTGAGAGAGAGAGCATGAGGGAGAGAGACCGTGAGGGAGAGAGAGCATGAGAGAGAGTGAGGGCGAGAGAGAGAGCGTGAGAGAGAGAGAGAGTGTGAGAGAGCGAGCATGTGAGAGAGCGAGCGTGTGAGAGTGCGAGCGTGTGAGAGAGAGAGCGTGAGAGAGAGAGAGCGTGAGAGAGAGAGAGCGTGTGTGAGAGAGAGAGAGTGTGTGAGAAAGAGAGCATGTGAGAGAGAGAGCATGAGAGAGAGAGCATGAGAGAGAGAGAGCGTGTGAGGGAGAGTGACAGTGTGTGCGAGAGATGAACAGTGTGCGAGAGAGGGACAGTGTATGCAAGAGAGTGACAGCGCATGCGAGTGACAGTGTGTGTGTGAGAGTGACAGTGCGTGCGAGAGAGTGACAGTGTGTGTGTGAGAGTGACAGTGCGTGTGAGAGAGTGACAGTGCGTGCGAGAGAGTGACAGTGCGTGCGAGAGAGTGACAGTGCGTGTGAGAGAGTGACAGTGCGTGCGAGAGAGTGACAGTGCGTGCGAGAGAGTGACAGTGCGTGCGAGAGAGTGACAGTGTGCGGGAGAGAGTGACAGTGTGCGGGAGAGAGTGACAGTGCGTGCAAGAGAGTGACAGTGCGTGCAAGAGAGTGACAGTGCGCGCGGGAGAGTGACAGTGCGCGGGAGAGTGACAGTGCGCGAGAGAGTGACAGTGTGTGCAAGAGAGTGACAGGGCGCGAGAGAGTGACAGTGCGCGGGAGAGAGTGACAGTGCGCGGGAGAGAGTGACAGTGTGTGCAAGAGAGTGACAGGGCACGAGAGGGTGACAGTGCACGGGAGAGTGACAGTGCACGGGAGAGAGTGACAGTGTGCGCAAGAGTGACAGTGTGTGCAAGAGAGTGACAGTGCGCGGGAGAGTGACAGTGCGCAGGAGAGTGACAGTGCGCAGGAGAGTGACAGTGCACGGGAGAGAGTGACAGTGTGCGCAAGAGTGACAGTGTGTGCAAGAGAGTGACAGTGCGCGGGAGAGTGACAGTGCGCAGGAGAGTGACAGTGCGCAGGAGAGTGACAGTGCACGGGAGAGAGTGACAGTGTGCGCAAGAGTGACAGTGTGTGCAAGAGAGTGACAGTGCGCGGGAGAGTGACAGTGCGCAGGAGAGTGACAGTGCGCGAGAGAGAGTGACAGTGCGCGAGAGAGTGACAGTGCACGAGAGAGAGTGACAGTGCGCGAGAGAGAGTGACAGTAACTTGCTGAGATGCCAGCATTAATGACTGTGCCAGTCCCCACACCCACACTCCTGTACCCACACCCTTGTGCCCAGTGAGTGAGTGGGGGTGTGGAGGGGGTGTTACTCACCGTTTGGACGTGGGGGAATAGCGAGAACAGGAGTGACCGTCCCAAGCACAATACGGGTCCCGTGCCAGACAGCAATCAGCACACCCAATCCCATAGGCCAGGCAGCGATGTAATGATAGCTGTGTCACTCCGGCCGCAGACGACACATATAATTGTTGCTGCAAAATTACCGTCCTCATCAGCATCGGGCATCGAACCGGGCCTCAGACCCTCCCCAAACGCAGCGCTCGCCACTCTCCGCCTCTCGGTGCCCCCCCGACCAACTCCCCCCTCTCTCTCTCTCTCTCAGGGAGATATCTGTACACTGACTGGTGTCTCTCAGTCCCCCCTCTCTCTCTCTCAGGGAGATATCTGTACACTGACTGGTGTCTCTCAGTGCCCCCCTCTCTCTCTCAGGGAGATATCTGTACACTGACTGGTGTCTCTCAGTCCCCTCTCTCTCTCTCTCAGGGAGATATCTGTACACTGACTGGTGTCTCTCAGTCCCCCCCCCTCTCTCTCTCAGGGAGATATCTGTACACTGACTGGTGTCTCTCAGTCCCCTCTCTCTCTCTCAGGGAGATATCTGTACACTGACTGGTGTCTCTCAGTCCCCTCTCTCTCTCTCTCAGGGAGATATCTGTACACTGACTGGTGTCTCTCAGTCTCCCCCCTCTCTCTCAGGGAGATATCTGTACACTGACTGGTGTCTCTCAGTCCCCCCTCTCTCTCTCTCAGGGAGATATCTGTACACTGACTGGTGTCTCTCAGTGCCCCCCTCTCTCTCTCAGGGAGATATCTCTACACTGACTGGTGTCTCTCAGTCTCCCCCCTCTCTCTCAGGGAGATATCTGTACACTGACTGGTGTCTCTCAGTCCCCGCTCTCTCTCTCAGGGAGATATCTGTACACTGACTGGTGTCTCTCAGTCCCCCCTCTCTCTCTCAGGGAGATATCTGTACACTGACTGGTGTCTCTCAGTCCCCTCTCTCTCTCTCAGGGAGATATCTGTACACTGACTGGTGTCTCTCAGTCCCCTCTCTCTCTCTCAGGGAGTTATCTGTACACTGACTGGTGTCTCTCAGTCCCCCCTCTCTCTCTCAGGGAGATATCTGTACACTGACTGGTGTCTCTCAGTCCCCCCTCTCTCTCTCAGGGAGATATCTGTACACTGACTGGTGTCTCTCAGTCCCCTCTCTCTCTCTCAGGGAGATATCTGTACACTGACTGGTGTCTCTCAGTCCCCTCTCTCTCTCTCAGGGAGTTATCTGTACACTGACTGGTGTCTCTCAGTCCCCCCTCTCTCTCTCAGGGAGATATGTGTACACTGACTGGTGTCTCTCAGTCCCCTCTCTCTCTCTCTCAGGGAGATATCTGTACACTGACTGGTGTCTCTCAGTCCCCCCTCTCTCTCTCAGGGAGATATCTGTACACTGACTGGTGTCTCTCAGTCCCCTCTCTCTCTCTCAGGGAGATATCTGTACACTGACTGGTGTCTCTCAGTCCCCTCTCTCTCTCTCAGGGAGTTATCTGTACACTGACTGGTGTCTCTCAGTCCCCCCTCTCTCTCTCTCAGGGAGATATCTGTACACTGACTGGTGTCTCTCAGTCCCCCCCTCTCTCTCTCAGGGAGATATCGGTACACTGACTGGTGTCTCTCAGTCCCCCCCCCTCTCTCTCTCAGGGAGATATCTCTACACTGACTGGTGTCTCTCAGTCCCCCCCCACCATTTCTCTCTCTCAGGGAGATATCTGTACACTGACTGGTGTCTCTCAGTCCCCTCTCTCTCTCAGGGAGATATCTGTACACTGACTGGTGTCTCTCAGTCCCTCTCTCTCTCTCTCTCTCTCTCTCTCAGAGAGATATCTGTACACTGACTGGTGTCTCTCAGTCCCCCCCCCCTCTCTCTCTCTCAGGGAGATATCTGTACACTGACTGGTGTCTCTCAGTCCCCTCTCTCTCTCTCAGGGAGATATCTGTACACTGACTGGTGTCTCTCAGTCCCCTCTCTCTCTCTCAGGGAGTTATCTGTACACTGACTGGTGTCTCTCAGTCCCCCCCTCTCTCTCTCAGGGAGATATCTGTACACTGACTGGTGTCTCTCAGTCCCCCCTCTCTCTCTCAGGGAGATATCTGTACACTGACTGGTGTCTCTCAGTCCCCCCCCCCTCTCTCTCTCTCAGGGAGATATCTGTACACTGACTGGTGTCTCTCAGTCCCCTCTCTCGCTCTCTCAGGGAGATATCTGTACACTGACTGGTGTCTCTCAGTCCCCTCTCTCTCTCTCTCTCAGGGAGATATCTGTACACTGACTGGTGTCTCTCAGTCCCCTTTCTCTCTCAGGGAGATATCTGTACACTGACTGGTGTCTCTCAGTCCCCCCCCTCTCTCTCAGGGAGATATCTGTACACTGACTGGTGACTCTCAGTCCCCCCTCTCTCTCTCAGGGAGATATCTGTACACTGACTGGTGTCTCTCAGTCCCCCCTCTCTCTCTCAGGGAGATATCTGTACACTGACTGGTGTCACTCAGTCCCACCTCTCTCTCTCAGGGAGATATCTGGACACTGACTGGTGTCTCTCAGTAGCCCCCCTCTCTCTCAGGGAGATATCTGTACACTGACTGGTGTCTCTCAGTCCCCCCTCTCTCTCTCAGGGAGATATCTGTACACTGACTGGTGTCTCTCAGTCCCCCCTCTCTCTCTCAGGGAGATATCTGGACACTGACTGGTGTCTCTCAGTAGCCCCCCTCTCTCTCAGGGAGATATCTGTACACTGACTGGTGTCTCTCAGTCCCCCCTCTCTCTCTCAGGGAGATATCTGTACACTGACTGGTGTCACTCAGTCCCAACTCTCTCTCTCTCAGGGAGATATCTGTACACTGACTGGTGTCTCTCAGTCCCCCCCTCTCTCTCTCTCTCTCAGGGAGATATCTGTACACTGACTGGTGTCTCTCAGTCCCCCCTCTCTCTCTCAGGGAGATATCTGTACACTGACTGGTGTCTCTCAGCACCCCCTCTCTCTCAGGGAGATATCTGTACACTGACTGGTGTCTCTCAGTCCCCTCTCTCTCTCTCAGGGAGATATCTGTACACTGACTGGTGTCTCTCAGTCCCCCCTCTCAGGGAGATATCTGTACACTGACTGGTGTCTCTCAGTCCCCTCTCTCTCTCTCAGGGAGATATCTGTACACTGACTGGTGTCTCTCAGTCCCCTCTCTCTCTCTCAGGAGATATCTGTACACTGACTGGTCTCTCTCAGTCCCCCCCGTCTCTCTCTCAGGGAGATAACTGTTACACTGACTGGTCTCGCTCAGTCCCCCACCGTCTCTCTCTCAGGGAGATATCTGTACACTGACTGGTGTCTCTCAGTGCCCCCCCTCTCTCTCAGGAGATATCTGGACACTGACTGGTCTCTCTCAGTCCCCCCCGTCTCTCTCTCAGGGAGATAACTGTACACTGACTGGTCTCGCTCAGTCCCCACCCCCGTCTCTCTCTCAGGGAGATATCTGTACACTGACTGGTGTCTCTCAGTAGCCCCCCTCTCTCTCAGGGAGATATCTGTACACTGACTCGTGTCTCTCAGTCCCCTCTCTCTCTCTCTCTCAGGGAGATATCTGTACACTGACTGGTGTCTCTCAGTGCCCCCCTCTCTCTCTCTCAGGGAGATATCTGTACACTGACTGGTGTCTCTCAGTCCCCCCTTCTCTCTCTCTCAGGGAGATATCTGTACACTGACTGGTGTCTCTCAATCATCCTCTCTCTCTCTCAGGGAGATATCTGTACACTGACTGGTGTCTCTCAGTTCCCCCCTCTCTCTCTCAGGGAGATATCTGTACACTGACTGGTGTCTCTCAGCCCCCCCTCTCTCTCAGGGAGATATCTGTACACTGACTGGTGTCTCTCAGTCCCCTCTCTCTCTCTCAGGGAGATATTCTGTACACTGACTGGTGTCTCTCAGTCCCCCCTCTCTCTCTCAGGAGATATCTGTACACTGACTGGTGTCTCTCAGTCCCCTCTCTCTCTCAGGGAGATATCTGTACACTGACTGGTGTCTCTCAGTCCCTCTCTCTCTCTCAGGGAGATATCTGGACACTGACTGGTGTCTCTCAGTCCCCCTCTCTCTCTCTCAGGGAGATATCTGTACACTGACTGGTCTCTCTCAGTACCCCCCGTCTCTCTCTCAGGGAGATATCTGTAAACTGACTGGTGTCTCTCAGTCCCTCTCTCTCTCTCAGGGAGATATCTGTACACTGACTGGTGTCTCTCAGTCCCCAACCTCTCTCTCTCAGGGAGATATCTGTACACTGACTGGTGTCTCTCAGTCCCCCCTCTCTCTCTCTCAGGGAGATATCTGTACACTGACTCGTGTCTCTCAGTCCCCTCTCTCTCTCTCTCAGGGAGATATCTGTACACGGACTGGTGTCTCTCAGTCCCCGCTCTCTCAGGGAGATATCTGTACACTGACTGGTGTCTCTCAATCATCTCTCTCTCTCTCAGGGAGATATCTGGGACACTGACTGGTGTCTCTCAGTCCCCTCTCTCTCTCTCTCTCTCTCAGGGAGATATCTGTACACTGACTGGTGTCTCTCAGTCCCCCCCCCTCTCTCTCTCTCAGGGAGATATCTGGATACTGACTGGTGTCTCTCAGTCCCCCTCTCTCTCTCAGGGAGATATCTGTACACTGACTGGTGTCTCTCAGTCCCCCCGCTCTCTCTCTCAGGGAGATATCTGGACACTGACTGGTGTCTCTCAGTCCCCCTCTCTATCTCAGGGAGATATCTGTACACTGACTGGTGTCTCTCAGTCCCCCTCTCTCTCTCTCAGGGAGATATCTGTACACTGGCTGGTGTCTCTCAGTCCTCCACCTCTCTCAGGGAGATATCTGTACACTGACTGGTGTCTCTCAGTCCCCCCCTCTCTCTCTCAGGGAGATATCTGTACACTGACTGGTGTCTCTCAGTCCTCCCCTCTCTCTCTCTCAGGCAGATATCTGTACACTGACTGGTGTCTCTCAGTCCCCCTCTCAGGGAGATATCTGTACACTGACTCGTGTCTCTCAGTCCCCTCTCTCTCTCTCTCAGGGAGATATCTGGACACTGACTGGTGTCTCTCAGTCCCCCCCTCTCTCTCAGAGAGATATCTGTACACTGACTGGTGTCTCTCACAGTCCCCCTCTCAGGAAGATATCTGTACACTGACTCGTGTCTCTCAGTGCCCCCCTCTCTCTCTCTCAGGGAGATATCTGTACACTGACTGGTGTCTCTCAGTCCCCCCCTTCTCTCTCAGGGAGATATCTGTACACTGACTGGTGTCTCTCAGTCCCCCCCTCCTCTCTCAGGGAGATATCTGTACACTGACTGGTGTCTCTCAGTCCCCCCTCTCTCTCTCTCAGGGAGATATCTGTACACTGACTGGTGTCTCTCAGTCCCCCCTTCTCTCTCTCTCAGGGAGATATCTGTACACTGACTGGTGCCTCTCAGTCCCCCCGCTCTCTCTCTCAGGGAGATATCTCTACACTGACTGGTGTCTCTCAGTCCCCCCTCTCTCTCTCAGGGAGTTATCTGTACACTGACTGGTGTCTCTCAGTCCCCCCCTCTCTCTCTCAGGGAGATATCTGTACACTGACTCGTGTCTCTCAGTCCCCTCTCTCTCTCTCTCAGGAGATATCTGCACACTGACTGGTGTCTCTCAGTCCCCCCCCCTCTCTCTCTCTCAGGGAGATATCTGTACACTGACTGGTGTCTCTCAGTTCCCCGCCGCTCTCTCTCTCAGGGAGATATCTGGACACTGACTGGTGTCTCTCAGTCCCCCCTCTCTCTCTCAGGGAGATATCTGTACACTGGCTGGTGTCTCTCAGTCCTCCCTCTCTCTCAGGGAGATATCTGTACACTGACTGGTGTCTCTCAGTCCCCCCCTCTCTCTCTCAGGGAGATATCTGTACACTGACTCGTGTCTCCCAGTCCCCCTCTCTCTCTCAGGGAGATATCTGTACACTGACTGGTGTCTCTCAGTCCCCCCACCTCTCTCTCTCTCAGGGAGATATCTGGACACTGACTGGTGTCTCTCTGTCCCCTCTCTCTCTCTCAGGGAGATATCTGTACACTGACTGGTGTCTCTCAGTCCCCTCTCTCTCTCTCATGGAGATATCTGTACAATGACTGGTGTCTCTCAGTCCCCCCCTCTCTCTCTCAGGGAGATATCTGTACACTGACTGGTGTCTCCCAGTCCCCCTCTCTCTCTCTCAGGGAGATATCTGTACACTGACTGGTGTCTCTCAGTGCCCCCCTCTCTCTCTCTCAGGAGATATCTGTACACTGACTGGTGTCTCTCAGTCCCCCCTTCTCTCTCTCTCAGGGAGATATCTGTACACTGACTGGTGTCTCTCAGTCCCCCCTGCTCTCTCTCTCAGGGAGATATCTGTACACTGACTGGTGCCTCTCAGTCCCCCCGCTCTCTCTCTCAGGGAGATATCTGTACACTGACTTGGTGTCTCTCAGTCCCCCCTCTCTCTCAGGGAGATATCTGTACACTGACTGGTGTCCCTCAGTCCCCCCCTCTCTCTCTCTCAGGGAGATATCTGTACACTGACTGGTGTCTCTCAGTCCCCTCTCTCTCAGGAGATATCTGTACACTGACTGGTGTCTCTCAGTCCCCCCTCTCTCTCTCTCAGGAGATATCTGTACACTGGCTGGTGTCTCTCAGTCCTCCCTCTCTCTCAGGGAGATGTCTGTACACTGACTGGTGTCTCTCAGTACCCCCCCTCTCTCAGGGAGATATCTGTACACTGACTGGTGTCTCTCACTCCTCCCTCTCTCTCTCTCTCAGGGAGATATCTGTACACTGACTGGTGTCTCTCAGTGCCCCCCCTCTCTCTCAGGGAGATATCTGTACACTGACTGGTGTCTCTCAGTCCCCCCTCTCTCTCTCAGGGAGATATCTGTACACTGACTGGTGTCTCTCAGTCCCCCTCTCTCTCTCTCAGGGAGATATCTGGACACTGACTGGTGTCTCTCAGTCCCCCCCTCTCTCTCAGGGAGATATCTGTACACTGACTGGTGTCTCTCAGTCCCCCCTCTCAGGGAGATATCTGTGCACTGACTCGTGTCTCTCAGTCCCCTCTCTCTCTCTCTCTCAGGGAGATATCTGGACACTGACTGGTGTCTCTCAGTCCCCGCTCTCTCAGGGAGATATCTGTACACTGACTGGTGTCTCTCTGTCCCCTCTCTCTCTCTCTCTCTCTCTCTCTCTCTCTCAGGGAGATTTCTGTACACTGACCGGTGTCTCTCAGTCCCCCCTTCTCTCTCTCTCAGGGAGATATCTGTACACTGACTGGTGTCTCTCAGTCCCCCCTGCTCTCTCTCTCAGGGAGATATCTGTACACTGACTGGTGTCTCTCAGTCCCCTCTCTCTCTCAGGGAGATATCTGTACACTGACTGGTGTCTCTCAGTCCCCCCTCTCTCTCTCAGGGAGATATCTGGACACTGACTGGTGTCTCTCAGTCCCCCCCTCTCTCTCTCTCTCAGGGAGATATCTGTACACTGACTGGTGTCTCTCAGTCCCCTCTCTCTCTCAGGGAGATATCTGTACACTGACTGGTGTCTCTCAGTCCCCCCTCTCTCTCTCAGGGAGGTATCTGTACACTGACTGGTGTCTCTCAGTACCCCCCTCTCTCTCTCAGGGAGATATCTGTGCACTGACTGGTGTCTCCCAGTCCCCCCTCTCTCTGTCAGGGAGATATCTGTCCACTGACTGGTGTCTCTCAGTCCCCAACCTCTCTCTCTCAGGGAGATATCTGTACACTGACTGGTGTCTCTCAGTCCCCCCGTCTCTCTCTCTCAGGGAGATATCTGGACACTGACTGGTGTCTCTCTGTCGTTAGGTTTTGTGGTTTAAGGTTTTAGACCTTACCCGTTTTGACGAGATTTTCATTGATCTGACCGGTGATGGATACTGAAAATGTTTGAAAATAACACGTCAACAATCTCTTTCACAGAACTTTGTACAACTAGTGTGCATCACCCCTGCACCTCTCTCAAAATTCTGGCTTCAGTTCAGAAGCTGACCTGGGACCCCAGCCCGTATCGACACAGTGGCTACAAGGAGCAGGTCAGAGGCTGGAATCCCGCAGCGAGTAACTCCCATCCTGACTCTCCCCCCGCCACCCCCACCAAACCCTGTCCCACCATCAACAAGGCACAAGGCAGGAGGGTGAGGGGGACACTCTCCACCTGCCCTGGGCGGGGGCAGCTCCGACAACACTTGAGAAGCTCGACACTGTCCAGGACAAAGCAACCCCCCCCACTCCCTGACTCGATCCAGATGCCAACCCACGACCCCCCTCCCCGACCTTCAACGCTCCCTTCCTCCACCGCCCATGCACAGCGGTAGCTGGGCTCTTAGGAATGCTCGGCTGAGCTCCAACACTGACGCAGAGCCGCAGCAGTGTGTACTGTCTCCAAGTCGCACTGCAGCGACTCACTGATGCTCCCCCCCCACCCCACCTCGATACTTCCTAACCCTGCACCTCTACCATCCAACCCCCCCCCCCCTCCCCGCCTTCGGAAAGGACAAGGGGATGCAGACACGGGGTGGTCGGGGGGGGAATCACCAGCCCCTGCAAGTAGTCCTCTGTGCCCCCTCCCCCACCACCCACATCCCAACTGGGAACTGTATGGGCCATTCCTTTAGTGTCACCAAGGTCAGGATCCTGGGACTCCCCCCCGCCCACCTCCTCATGGGGCACTGTGCAGGGTCTCCCTATACTAAAGGATGGGGGTGGGTGCAGCAGGTCACCCCCTCCTTCTTGAGGGGGTAATTAGGGACAGAAATCAATTTTTGCGCCTGCAAAGGCACTCTCTCCCACGCACCCCCCTTCAACGACTGTAAAGGTGTAACTGCGCCCCCCGCCCCACCATGCACACCCCCCCCCCCCCCCCCATCCCCCCAACCCAGGCCGGAACTATTTGCTCCCTCACCCGAAAGACCTGGACCTCCTCTAGGATCAACTCCTCAACCTCTGTGTCACCTCTGGGCAGGATCATCACTTTCTGTATGGTTCCGTGGTCTGTCAAGAGAGGGCGGGAGACAGGAAGGTGTGGGGGGGGGGGCGCGAGAGGGAAGGGGAAGGGGAAGTACAGAGAGAGTGGGGGGGGGGAATGGAGACGGGGGGACGAGTAGGGAAGAGAGGGAGGGCGTGGAAAGAGATGGGTGAGAGGGGAGCAAGATAGAGAGAGAGAGAGAGATAGAGAAAGGGGGGAAGCGGGGGACGGAGGAGTGAGTGTTGGTGGAGAGGGAAAGGGGGGAGAGGGAGAGAGAGAGAGAGAGAGACGTTGGGGGAGGGAGACGGTGGGGGAGGGAGACGGTGGGGAGGAGACGGTGGGGAGGGAGACGGTGGGGAGGGAGACAGTGAGGGGAGGGAGACGGGGGGGAGGGAGACGGGGGGGGAGGGAGACGGGGGGAGGGAGACGGGGGGGAGGGAGACGGGGGGGAGGGAGACGGGGGGAGGGAGACGGGGGGGTGGAGGGAGATGTGGGGGAGGGAGACGTGGGGGAGGGAGACGGTGGGAGGGAGACGGTGGGAGGGAGACGGGGGGGAGGGAGACGGGGAGGGGGAGTGGTAGGAAAGGGGGTAGGGGGAGGAGAGGTGTGGGGAGGAGAGGGGTGGAGATGGGGAGGCGGATGGAGGAGAGGGGCGCGGGAGGAGAGGGCGCAGGAGGAGGGGTGGGGAGGGGAGGAGAGGGGTGGAGATGGGGAGGCGGATGGGAGGAGAGGGCGCAGGAGGAGGGGTGGGGAGGGGAGGAGAGGGGTGGAGATGGGGAGGCGGAGGGGAGGAGAGGAGGGCAGGAGGAGGGGAGGGGAGGGGTGGAGAGGGGTGGAGATGGGGAGGCGGAGGGGAGGAGAGGAGGGCAGGAGGAGGGGGAGGGGAGGGGTGGCAAGGAGAGGAGTGGAGATGGGGAGGCGGAGGGGAGGAGAGGGCAGGGAGCGGGGTGGCGGATGGGGAGGGGTCGAGAGAGAAGCGTGTGAGTAATGTGACAGTAGAAATTTCACCAAGAGCCTGAAACAGCATCAACACATCCCGGGGAATTTCAGCATAATATCCCCATCACTGGTCACCCAGCCCAGCCCCGGGTGTGAGTGTGAGAGAGTGTGTGTGTGTGTGTGTGTGTGTGTGTGTGTGTGTGTGTGTGTGTGTGTGTGTGTGTGTGTGTTTGCGAGTGTGTGAGAGTGAGCGTGTGGGAGTGAGTGTGAGTGTGAGTGAGTGTGAGAATGTGGTGAGAGTGTGAGAGAGTGAGCGTGTGGAGTGAGTGTGAGTGAGTGTGTGTGTGTGAGTGTGTGTGTGAGAGTGTGGGAGTGTGGGAGTGTGGGAGTGAGTGTGAGTGTGAGTGTGTGAGTGAGTGTGAGTGTGAGTGTGTGAGTGTGAGAGTGTGAGAGTGTGTGAGAGTGTGTGTGAGGGAGTGTGAGTGAGTGTGTGTGTGTGTGTGTGTGAGAGTGTGTGGGAGTGAGTGTGAATGAGTGTGTGTGTGTGTGTGTGAGAGAGAGTGTGAGAGTGTGTGGGAGTGAGTGTGAGTGAGTGAGTGTGAGTGTGTGTGAGAGAGAGTGTGAGAGTGTGTGGGAGTGAGTGTGAGTGAGTGAGTGAGTGTGAGTGAGTGTGTGTGTGTGAGTGTGAGTGAGTGTGAGTGTGAGAGTGTGAGTGAGTGTGAGTGTGTGAGTGAGTGTGAGTGTGAGTGTGAGTGTGAGTGAGTGTGAGTGTGAGTGTGAGTGTGAGTGTGAGTGTGAGTGAGTGTGAGTGTGTGTGAGTGTGAGTGTGTGTGTGAGTGTGAGTGTGAGTGTGAGTGTGAGTGCGTGCTGCAATGTAATGAGCACCAGTGCCTGGGTCCACACTAAATCTCCTTGTGTTCCCTCCAGCCGTTCACGCAGACCCTTCACCCGGGGACCCCCCCACCAGTTACTAGCCCATCAATGGACCCACTCCCCTGCCATCATTCTCCCTCCGTCTCCCTCCCTCCACCCGGCCCTGGAAATGGGCTACAGGGACACACACGGGCCCCACCACAAGGGGGGGGGAAAGCGATAGAGGGGGGTGAAGTAACACTGAAACGGACCCTTCGGCCATCGCATCTGTGCCAACCCAGAAATCCTAAATTAACCCAGTTCCATCTGCCAACGTTTGGCCCCTGTCCCTCCAAACCCTTCCCATCCATCTACCCATCCAGATGCTTTCAAATGTTACCAGCCCCCCCCCACCCACTTCCTCGTCCCACACACGCACCACCCTCTGCGTGAAAACGCTGCCCCTCAGGTCCCTTTCCCCCTCCCACCTTAAACCCACGCCCCTCTAGTTTCGGACCCCCCCTCCCCCCTATATATGCCCCTCCGGGTTTTATAAACCTCTGTAAGGTCACCCGCCCCCCCCCGACGTTCCCAGCCCCCAGCCTCTCCCTGTCCCCCTTTCCCAACATCCTTCCTGTAGCAGGGAGACCGGGATCGACGCGGTATTCCCAAAGCGGCCTCACCAATACACAGCCCTCCCGACTCCGACACTCAGCGCACCGACCGATAAAGGCCAGCGTCCCGATCCCCCCCACCCTCACCCCCACCCTCACCGCCCTGTCTACCTGCGGCTCCACTTCCGAGGGGCTATGTACCTGCCCCCCGCCTCCGAGACTACACTCCCAAACCCACCCCAGTTCCTATAACGGGGTGGGGGGGGTGACCAGAGCTGGGGCACAGCGCTCCAGAAGAGGCCCTCACCAACGTTCCCTGTACACCCTCAGCGTGATGTCCCCAGCTCCTACACTCAGAGGGTCCGAGCGATGAAGGCCAGCGCGCCGAGCGCTCCCTTCCCCACCCTGTCTACCTGTGACGCCAACTTAAAAGGGTTATGTCCCTGAGCCCCCACTAACCCTAACCCTAACCCTAACCCCCCCCAGGTCTCTCTGTCCTACAACACCCACCCCCCCGCCAGGTCTCTCTGTCTACAACACCCCCCCACAGGTCTCTCTGTTCTACAACACACCCCACCCCCGCCGGTCCTACTTTTCTCTGTATAAGTCCTGCCCCTTGTTTTTTTGACCGAAATGCGAATTGAACGCCGTCTGCCCCCTCCTCTGATTGCCCCCTGAAGTAACCTCCTACCCCCCCTTCCCTACTTTACGTGCCATCTGAGTTCACCTCCAAACCATTCGCCCAGTCAGTGCCCCCCCAGCACCTCTCCCTGAAAGCCTCCCGGTGCCACCTGCGGCGAGACTGTCAATTCTCCTCGGGGATTGACTGGGGACGGGAATGCTCACGCCGCCCACCCCCACCTGCTTCTCCAGCCCGGCCCGCGGTGGCCACCCCACCCAAAAAAAATCCCCTACCTGTCCCGAGGAACAGCACCCGGTACTGCCCGTCTGCGGCGTGCACCCGGTCCACAGCGATGGCGGTGAACTCGTGGGCCACGTGACTGCGAACGAGGAGGGGGGCCTTCTCCTCCGGGTAAACCGCATTGTACATTAGCGGGTGACTACGGGCAAACTGAACCAGCTCCTCTGGGTAGTCCCTGGTGGACGCCATCCCTGGGGTGAAGGTTCCGCCCGGGCACTGCAGGACAGAAAGATCCCGCGGGTGAAGGCTAAGCCATTCCCGTCCCCACAAGCCGCCTCCCTGCCCACCAATGTGCCCCCCCACCAATCCCACCCAACTCCCCGCTGTGCGACACCACGGCACGGTGCCCCCCCCACCCGACACAACCCGTTCGGGAGTTCCAGGAGTCGCAGGTGTTTGGTGGGGGGGGCAACTCACAGTACACACTGCTGCCCCTCGGGGTCGGTGTTGGAGCTCAGCCGAGCATTCCTAATGAGCTCGGCTGCCGCAGCAGGTGGGTGGTGGAGGGAGGGGGTGTTAAAGGTCGGGGTTAGAGGGTCCTTTGAGTGTGGTTTTGGAGGGGCAGCGGGCTCTACTTTGTTCTGGACAGTGTCAAGCTTCAGAGATAATGGGAACTGCAGATGCTGGAGAATCCAAGATAATAAATTGTGAGGCTGGATGAACACAGCAGGCCCAGCAGCATCTCTGGAGCACAAAAGCTGACGTTTCGGGCCTAGACCCTTCATCAGAGAGGGGGATGGGGAGAGGGAACTGGAATAAATAGGGAGAGAGGGGGAGGCAGATCGAAGATGGAGAGTAAAGAAGATAGGTAGAGAGGAGAGTATAGGTGGGGAGTTAGGGAGGGGATAGTCAGTCCGGGGAGGACGGACAGGTCAAGGAGGTGGGATGAGGTTAGTAGGTAGGAGATGGAGGTGCGGCTTGGTGTGGGAGGAAGGGATGGGTGAGAGGAAGAACCGGTTAGGGAGGCAGAGACAGGTTGGACTGGTTTTGGGATGCAGTGGGTGGAGGGGAAGAGCTGGGCTGGTTGTGTGGTGCAGTGGGGGGAGGGGACGAACTGGGCTGGTTTAGGGATGCAGTAGGGGAAGGGGAGATTTTGAAGCTGGTGAAGTCCACATTGATACCATTGGGCTGCAGGGTCCCCAGGCGGAATATGAGTTGCTGTTCCTGCAACCTTCGGGTGGCATCATTGTGGCACTGCAGGAGGCCCATGATGGACATGTCATCTAGAGAATGGGAGGGGGAGTGGAAATGGTTTGCGACTGGGAGGTGCAGTTGTTTGTTACGAACCGAGCGGAGGTGTTCTGCAAGCGGTCCCCAAGCCTCCGCTTGGTTTCCCCAATGTAGAGGAAGCCACACCGGGTACAGTGGATGCAGTATACCACATTGGCAGATGTGCAGGTGAACCTCTGCTTAATGTGGAATGTCATCTTGGGGCCTGGGATAGGGGTGAGGGAGGAGGTGTGGGACAGGTGTAGCATTTCCTGCGGTTGCAGGGGAAGGTGCCGGGTGTGGTGGGGTTGGAGGGCAGTGTGGAGCGAACAAGGGAGTCACGGAGAGAGTGGTCTCTCCGGAAAGCAGACAGGGGTGGGGATGGAAAAATGTCTTGGGTGGTGGGGTCGGATTGTAAATGGCGGAAGTGTCGGAGGATGATGCGTTGTATCCGGAGGTTGGTAGGGTGGTGTGTGAGAATGAGGGGATCCTCTTTGGGCGGTTGTGGCAGGGGCGGGGTGTGAGGATGTGTTGCGGGAAATGCAGGAGACGCAGTCAAGGGCGTTCTCGATCACTGTGGGGGGAAAGTTGCGGTCCCTTGAAGAACGTGGACATCTGGATGTGCGGGAGTGGAAAGCCTCATCGTGGGAGCAGATGCAGCAGAGGCGGAGGAATTGGGAATAGGGGATGGAATTTTTGCAGGAGGGTGGGTGGGAGGAGGTGTATTC
>NW_026728279.1:66898-111898 GCF_030684315.1 Stegostoma tigrinum
TGAGAGTGTGCAGCTCCATGCTGGCTGGAACATTGGTAAAACTGACTCTTTCCTGTCCTCCCTCCCCTCTCTTCACAGGCTGCCAGTTTTGCTACGCTCGGACTGATCTTCATGGTGATGAGTTTAAGTTTCATCTTCAGGGATTGGACAACGGGCAGTGGAGGGAGCAGCGTTGGTGGGCATTAGTCCGGGTCTGTCTGCACGCAACACATCACCCACTCACCCAACTCCCTCGGCCCCGTCTTTGACTCTCCAACACCCTCCCCGTCCCTCACAAAGCTCATGCTAGGAGTTGAGTGGCGACTGAGACTGGGAGGAGGAATTTGCCGGCTCAATTCTACCCCCAACTCCCACCTCCAGCCCCTAAACTGTCTGTGCCTTTCTCCTAGGGTGGATCGTCAACTGGTAGACCCCATTCGGCCCCACTAATGCCCCTTTAGCGAAGGAAATCTGCCTGACCTGTGGTGCTGCCACCACACAGCGGTTGACGTTGAACATGTCATGGACACAGAGAGTGGTAGCCTCTTGTTGTAGTTAGCAGCCGTGGCTGCCTTTGGAGAGCCTCACCCTGCCTGCATTTCGATTTCTCAGGACTCCGGTCCCCTCCGTGTAGCTCCTGGTAATTTCCTTTTCCCTCCACCATCTGGCTCTGTCCCTCTGCGCTTCTCCGAAACGAACACCCAGAGGAGGTCGGGGTGGGAGGTGGGGAAGACTTTGAGTCAAGCTGAGAGTTAATGGCTCCGGGGTAGATCAATTTGTCCTCCTTCTCCCCCACCCCCTCACATCTTGCCTCCTCTTCTGTACAAACTAGATCCCGTAATGTATGTTGCAGTGAAAAGAGCTTCAGCCTCAATACTGTAGAGGCAGGGCTTTTTTAATGCAGTGTGCTGGGTGCTAGTGGGATGAACTGTCTGCTCGCCACGACTCATATAAAATCATATCGATCCAAGGCGACCCCTCCAAGGCCATTGGGATGGGCGAGTTTCAGGATTCTGACTCGGCGGCACAGGAGAAGTGGCCGATAGCATTCCAAGATTGTCTGGGATGGTGTGGATGGGAACTTGGTTGTTCTACTCCCCCACCCCCAAATGTTTGCCTGCCTTCTAGGAGTGGTGGTGGGGGAGTGGGGAATGCTTGGAAAGCCTTAATGCGTCAGCTGTGGAGGGAGGCGGCTTTGGAGCTCAGCCAAGCATTCCTGGTGAGTGTTCCGTGTTGCAGCAGGAGAGGCACACTTGCCTATTTAGTTTGGATGCCTCCAACTCCCTTTGGGAGATGGGTTAGCCAGGTGGAGAAGGTGGGTACAGGGGCTCCCCACCCCTCCTGGCTGCGGCAGTGTGGTGGGGGAGGTGGTGGAAACTGAGGAGAATTTCCCCTTAGCTGGTGAGGCAGAGGCTATTCTGTGCTGCTTTCTGGAGGGGGGTTGTCAAAGAACAAAGAAAATTACAGCACAAGAACAGGCCCTTCGGCCCTCCAAGCCTGCTGCCCGCCACAACTAAAACACCCCACCCTTTCGCAGACCCTATCCATCTATTCCCAACCTATTCACCTATTTGTCAAGACACCCTTTAAGAGTCGCTGTGGTATCTGCTTCCACTACCTTCCCGAGCAGCCAGTTCCAGGCGCCCACCACCCTCTGTGTAAAAACACTTGCCCCTTAAACCTCTGACTGTCCACTCTATCCATGCCCTTCATAGTCTTATAGACCTCCATCAGGTGAGAACAACCAAGTTCCTCTAACATCCCCTGATAGCTGGTGCCCTCCGTACCAGGCAACATCCTGGTAAATCTTTTCTGTACCCTCTCCAAAGCCACCATATCCCTCTGGTAGTGTGACGACCAGAATTGAACACAATATCCGATGATTTTAGCAGTGGGCCAGTAGCTAAGCATTCGAGTCTTACCAAGGGCCAATCACTCTATCACTCCTACCTGCCTCTGTACGTTCACCCTTCTCTCATCCGCTGCCATCTTCCTTCTGGAAGCTTGAAATCCGAGTCAGTCACGTTAATCGCCAATGCGAAATGGCACGGGTCAGCTCTGTGTGTGCCCCTTCCAAGCATGGAAAATAGCATTCAGAATGGGCCATTCGGCTCCTCTGTCGCGCAATACGATCATGGCTGATCATTCAACTCAGTCCCTGTTCCCCGCCTTTAGTCCCAAGGCTAGGTTGAACTCCTTGAGAGGACAGAATTTAGGAAGGTGTCGTACATTCGGCCCCTCAAGCCTGCTGACCCACTTTCCCCTCCTCCATCCTGTACCCTTTGATCCCTTAGCTCCACTAGCCCAGAGCTATATCTGAATCTTTCAAAAACGCTGAATGTTTTGCTCCTGACTACTTTGTGTGGCAAAGAATTCCCAAGGTTGCCAAGCTCTCCTCACTTCTGCCCCATATGGCCAAAACCCTTAATTTTTAATTATTTTGTTTTCTTTATTCATTCACGGGATGAGGGCATCGCTGACCAGGCAGCATTTATTGCTTATCCCTAATTGCCCAGAGGGCAGTTGAGAGTCAATCACATTGGTCTGGAGTCACGTGTAGGCCCAGACCAGGTAAGGATGGCAGTTCCTTCCCTAAAACACATTAGTGAACCAGATGGGTTTTTCCGACAATCAGCAATAGATTCACGGTCACCATCAGACCCTTAATTCCAGATATTTATTGAATTCAAGTTCCACCATCTGCCGTGGCAGGATTCAAACCTAGACTGTTAGTTTGGTCTCTGGATTAACAGTCCAGGATAATACCAAATAAAAACCAAAAGAACTGCGGATGCTGTAAATCAGGAGCAAAAGCAGAAGTTGCTGGAAGAGCTCAGCAGGTCTGGCAGGGTCTGTGAAGAAAAAAAGATCGAGAGTTAAATGTTTTGGGTCCGGTGACCCTTCCTCAGACCTGCCTAACTTTTCCAGCAACATCTATCTTTGCAGCAACAATAACATGCCTCCCCAACAATAACAATGAACTTGTAAAAATGGTGCTGGGATATTCTTGCGCAAGTTTACCTTGCTGAATTTTTTTAGAAGAATCTAATTATTTGTGATGTAACTGAAGGAAAGCAACTGTCAATGTCATCTCATTGCTCTCCCCTCTACGTCTTTTATTCGCCTTTTATGCGGATCCTGGCTCATGGAATCACACAGGACAGCAGAGGCCTTTCAAGCCTGACTACCAAAAAGACACTACCGCCCAAGCCAGTCCCACTTCCCCTCACTAGGCTCACAACAGCTTTGAATGTTACGACAACAGTGTGTGGCTTTAAATTAGAGATTCCTAACTGGGTACCTTCACTGGTTTCCCCAAATGTGCTAAAATCACCATACTTTTTAATACTTGGTGCTGGCTAGAACATACGTTTGTCAAAATTATATCAGCTGGATAATATTTGGGGGTGGGGGGGTCTCTATTGTATTGTTTGCACAGTAAACAGGACCCAACCATCTTACTGTACATCCTGATGTGTGCAAGTAATAATGTCCTCGGACAGCAGGGTGGGGGGCGAGCAGGAAACTTTTCGACTCTCTGTGTGAAAACTGTCCCCCAACTCTGTCCAAGATAACAAAGTGTGGAGCTGGAAGAACACAGCAGGCCAAGCAGCATCTCAGGAGCACAAAAGCTGACGTTTCGGACCTAGACCCTTCATCACAGAGGGTCTGATGAAGGGTCTAGGCCCGAAACGTCAGCTTTTGTGCTCCTGAGATGCTGCTTGGCCTGCTGTGTTCATCCAGCTTCACACTTTGTTACCCCACCTATGTCTGTCTGCCTGCCTGCTTCCATGGCTGCTAATGTTTACATCTGCGTCTTTTTGAGAAAACCTTTTGTCTTTTGTGTGAGATGGCTGCCACTGGTTAATCCCTTTGGTGATGGTTTCTATAGCTTTGGTGTAACTGCTGTAGAAACCCAGAGGCCAAGAGAGAGAGTAAAATTCCTCCTGCCCTGTCCACCAAACCCCACCTGACTAAATAAAATTCATTTGAAATGGTGTGTTTTGTAGTCATTGCGGGTTCTTGCAGGTCTGGGGCTCCTAGGGACTAGTTCTAGAGGTAGGTTCACTGCCATTGTGCCACAAGACCCAGTAAGTCTGGGCCAGAGTGTTGGGGGACTGGTACTGAAAGGTAACACACACACATATCAGGACACACGGCAGGCAAAAACAATTTCTTTTAATTTGCCTTTCACCAGGCATCAAACTGCATGGAAGCTGAACCGCTGCGGCCACGCATCTTTTTCTGGGCACTGTCCAACATTGACGAGCCATCTGAGAATTTGTCTTTGCAATCGGCTCCAGATGCTTCGCTGGCAGAAGGAACCACTCGTCTGGGTTTTTTTCTTTTTCTCTCTCAGTGTGGGCACTGCTCAAACGTGTGTGCACTCCTGTTTGGGATCGCCCTGCTGCCGCTCTTCCTCCTCGCTATCGTCCGCGTCTCCGCCCCTGCCTTGCTCAATGACCTTCCATTCCTTCAGAAACCTATCCCAACAGGAGGACATCACAGGGTCAGACTTCACCAGTCCAAGTCGCCCCTTGTTTTGGCAATGGGGCCGGCCCTTGGAGACTGGCAGCAAGCACTTTGTAAAAGCAGAGGCTAATTCAATAAGAGAAGCGCTGAAGTTTGCTGATGTCTATTGGGGATACCTATCCCTGGGGATCCCAGTGTCTGTGAACAGCTGTATTTGCTAGGGCCACTCGCTGAATAGTTACAGCACAAGGGGAGGTCATTAAGCTCATTGCCTATCTCCGTTGGGGCAATTCACTTATTGCCCACTCCCACACCTTCTCCCCAAAGATTTCCACATTCTTCCTTTTCAGAAGGCACTCGTTCATCTTCGAATGCCTCCAGTCAACAGGCCTCCACCAGGCTGCCAGACAGCATGCTGCAACATTTCTCATCCGTCCCTAATTGCCACCCACCCGCCCTAGGCAAGCTGGTGGTGAGAGGGCTTCTTGAACTGCTGCAGTCGTGGTGTGAGGACACCCTTCACAGTGCAGATAGAGAGGGATTCCGTGTGTTACCAAGTTGTGTAGAATAATCGTGAATTGGAAGGCAGGAGCTAGAACTTGTTTGATTAAAAAAAAAGATAAGGGAGGGGAACAGTGCATAGTCACTTTAAGAGGTGATGTGCTTCTCTAAGTTTGGAGATTTAAATGAAAATGTGTCTGTAAGCAGCTGAATAGGTACAGACAGTGCTGAGATTAAAACATCAACTGGCTGTGTGATTGGAAACCTTGGGTTTGGTTTGATGTTTTGGCAATGAGCTAGAATCAGCCAATTATTTTAAACTAAGCACCGAGCAATTGAAAGCAAAGTGAATTTAAATCTGATAGTTTTGACAACCTCGGACCAATGCTATTGTAAGAAAATTGATATATCTTCCAAGGTATATAAGGAGAGGGTTTCTCAACATGTGTGTGACAGTGAACCGCCATCTGAGAAATAAGCATTCAACTCTCACAAGAAGTTGCTAAGCTTGCTAAGAAATCACCATCTATTCATACAAGGTACCACAGCACTTCTAGCCAAGAGTCCTCACAGAAGACATGTCAGAGAAAACATTCCTGAAAACAGCCAGATTAACGGAAGAAAGGGCGTTTATAACTTGGGAATAGCCGCAGAAAGGCATGTAGACTTTGAGAGATTACGTTTTAACATATTTTCTTATTACTTGGGTTTATTTCAGTAGAACCTGTGTTTATTGGAACAGCATACCAGTAGAAATTTGTTCAGTTAGGGAATAGTTAGGAGTTGTGGGGGAACTGTTTGGTTTGTTAATAGTTTTGTTAATTTGTTCACTTTTAGGGTTAAGTAAATAATTTGTTGCTTATAAAGTGACTATCAGGGATTTTCTTTCATTTAACCTGCCCTGCTCCATAACATTGCACCAGGAAACATTGACGGAACGGCCAGTACTATTCCAAGTTGTGATATTGTCTGGGAGACTCAGAGGGGAACTTGCAGGGGATAGTGCTTCCCCTGCATCTGCTGCTCCTTGTCCTTCCAAGGGGTTTAGAGGTGGCAGGTTTGATGGAGGATCCTCTGCAAGTCATAGAGTCAAACAGCATGGAAACAGACTCTTTGGTCCGACCAGTCCAAGTGAACATAATCCCAAACTAAACTAGCTCCACGTGTCTGCTCCTGCCCTTTATCCCTCCAACCCTTTCCTATTCATGTACTTATACTTTTATCATTGCAGTGTACCTTGTAGACGGTCCACAGTGTTTCTACAGTGTGGCACTGGTGGGCGGAGCGAGTATTGAAAGTGCGGGTGAGCATGTCAATCGAGCGGGGGCGGGGTGCTACTTTGTCCAGGATGATGTCGAGCTTCTCAAGCATTGTTGGAAGTGCCATCCATGCCAGTGGGGAATATTCTATCACACTGCTGCCTTGTTCCTTGTTGGTGGTGGGTCAGGATTTGCGGGTGGAGGATGGGGGATGCAGGAAATAATTTGCCCTGGACAGCAATACCATGAAATGTCCTTTCTGCAGGTTGTAAATGATGCATAAAACAATGCTGGTCTGACTTTGGTTGCTGAATTGCCGCAATAGAAAAAGCAGCATAAACCAGGTGGAGTCAGGAGAAGCACACACATGTCGGACTCTCAGGCTCCATATGAAAGAAATTATATCAAAGCAGGCATCTTCCCAGTGCCAACTATAATCTTTCCCACAGCCTTGAAGCTTGCCAATGCTGATCGAGCGAGCTTAACACGCAGAGGGAATTATCTGTGAGTCAATGCTCACACCTGCTGCAAAGTGTGCATTTTTGTACAATGTAGTCAAACATGGTCAGATTTAATCACTGTGATGAGTCAGTGTGTGCATAGACTCGTAAACTCCCCGCCAAAACTTCCATGCTTCTAATAATAACCATACTTTGAAGTCTGAAACTCCAAATAATTACTTTTTTTCCATCTTTTACTGGGTGTGGGCATCACTGCCAAAGCCTAATTTCTTGCCCAGCCCTTTCTACCTCTTTGAGGTGGTGATGAGCTGCCCACTTGAGCCACTGCGGTCCTGTGCGATAATGGAAATTCTGCAGTGCCGTTTGGGAGAGAGTTCCAGGGCTTTAAAGCTGGTGACACTGAAGGAATGGCTGGTATTGTGTGTGTGTGTGTGTGTGTGTGTGTGTGTGTGTGTGTGTGTGTGTGAGAGTGAGAGAGAGAGAGAGAGAGAGAGAGAGAGAGAGAGAGAGAGAGAGAGAGAGTGTGCGTTTTGTGGGGCATGTCTTCGAGAGGTGCCCTGATAACCCCTACCCCATCAGCAGACAGTTTGGAAGATGCGGTGGGAGGATGCGAGTCACTGCAGTGCTGGAGCTCAGCCAAGCATTTCTAATGAGCCCACCCGTGCCGCTGTGTGTTGGTGGTGAAGGGCTTGAGTGTTGAAGGTGAAGGTTAGTGTATTGATTGAGCATGGGGAGGGGGGTGCTGCTTTGTCCTAGATGGTGTTGAACTTCTCGAGTGGTTGGAGCACTCAAAGATGGCTTTGGTAGCTAGGCTAAGCACTCTCACTCCACCTCCGAAATTCACCGCTTTTCAGAATGGGCTGCAGCAGTTCAAGAAGATAGCTCAGCACTAGTACATCCACATGGGGCAATTAGGGATGGGGATGATAAATACCAGCCAGGTCAGTGATCCCATCCTCTGCACTGACAGAGAAAAACCAAGATATAATGAAACTCCATGGGCCATAGGTTATAGCAATGTTTGCAGGGGTCCTGGTTGTTATCTAACAAGAGATCAATAAGCAAGCCATGCTGCTGCTTGATGGCACTCTCGATTTCCACTTCCATTTCCTTGTGTACATGTCCCAGAGGAATTCTCTCCGTTCTTCCAGTACATCTGGCTCAGCTGTTACAGTGGGGGTGGGGAGCAGTTATGATGCAGAGAGCGGCAGTGTGGATACTGGACAGGACAAATGTACAGGACCAGCTCGCATCTGCCATGCTTATATCTCTTTAGAGCTCCTTTGAATGACCCAGCCTCAACATTCCTCTGCAGTAAAGATCTCCACAGATTCACTCCGCTTGGAGAGAATAAATTCCACCTCATCTCTGTCTTCAGTGCGCAACCCCTTTGATGCATTTTGAAACCCTCCTGATTCTCTGAGTTTTACTAATCTATGCAAACTGGTATAGTTTTCTCTTTTACTTTGATACTATCATTAACTTTCTTGGTTAACCACAGGCAATTTATCCCCTTCCTAGAATGTTTCTTCATGGCTAGAATACAGTTTTTGTTGGGGTTTGGCTGGATGGCTGGTTTGTGATGCAGAGCAATGCAGGTTCAATTCCCCTACCAGCTACAGTTTATCATCACCTTCTCACTTCTCCCTATGCCTGAGGCATGGTAACCTTCAGTTAAACCACACTGGATGTCCCTCTCTAATGACAGAGCAGGTTCGGTAAGACAATGGCAACTCTACCTTTTATATCTTGTTGTGAGCTATAAACTACTTTCTTAAATATCTGCCTCAACCTTCTTTTCTGCTCAACTCCTCTCCCACTCTACTCTACCCAGCTCTGCCCTCATTCCTTTGCCAGCGATTACTGTTTTAGCACGAAACCTATATGAGGGTGATTACAAAGCTCAGCAGGTCTGGCAGCATCTATGGAGAGAGAGAGGTCAGAGTTAATCTTCCTCCACTCGACTCAAAATGCTAACTCTGATTTCTTTCTACAGATGCTGCGAGACTTGCTGAGCTTTTCTAGCAACTTCTGTTTTTATTTTTGATTTACAGCTACCATAGTCCTTCTCGTTTTTATCTAGGTTTAGCACAGTTGTTTATGACCCAAGTTTCTCATCCTCAAAGCGAGTGATAAATTCCACTGAGTTATGATCACTGTTCCTCAGTAGATCTTTTACGCTGACATCATTTATTAAATCTGCCTTAATTCTCAGCAGCAGATCCAAACTGGCCAGATCGCTCTTTGGCCTGTCCTTAAAGACAGTCCCAAATACACAATAAATTCTTCATTGCGGCTACCTTTGTCAGTTTGATGTTCCTTATCTACGTGAAGAGATACAATACCCGTGATTAATGCGTTATCTTTTTTTACATGCTGTCATTATCTCCTGATATATTCTCTGTTGCACAGAACAGCTACCGTTGGGGGTTGTGGTCCCACAAGTGTCTTCTTCCACTCGTTATTTCTTAACTCCACTCATATGGATTCGATAGTGTCTAATCCAAGGTCATTTCTCGTCATTGTACTTATTTGATCGCACACTATCAAAGCCACCTCACCACCCTTCCCTTTCCTTCCTGTCCATCCTTTCAAACGGTTGATAGACCTGAATATTTTGTCCCCAGTTTTGGTTTTTTTGTCTCAATGTCTCCATAACGGCAACAAGATCATACCCATAGATCTGTATTTGTCCTGTTAATTCGTTTATTTTGCTCTGATTTTACGATATTTTTTCCTACTTTAAATCTATTTGTTAGTTTTTTTAATGTTTGCACACTCCGTCCCTTCCTGCCCTATTTTGGGTGTCATGACCAAAATATTTGCAACACCATCATATCCTTCTGGTTTGAAAGCTTATGTTCACTACCCCTCCCCACCCGTAATCCCCACCACCTCTAACCAGTTGAAAGCTGTCTCTATGGCTCTAGATTTCTATTCATCAGGCTGAATCTTAAACAAGACCTGGGCAATGGTCAATAAATGCTGTCAGTGCCCACATCCTGTGCAACTGGCTTGCCAAGATGACTAATGACGCTCAGGGCATGGAATGAAGGGGAAGCCGTTCAGTTAACATCATGGCTCATCTCAGTTTCAATCTCACCAACACTTTGTCAGCAACAGTCAGCCAGAAAATTGGAATACTGCTATAGGAAGGATGCTGTGAAACTTGAAAGGGGTCAGAAGAGATTTATAAGGATGTTGAAGGGTTTGAGCTACAAGGAGAGGCTGAATTAGCTGCGGCTATTTTCCCTGGAGTGTCAGAGGCTGTGGAGGTGACCTTATAGAGATTTATAAAATCATGAGGGGCATGGATAAGGGGAATAGACAAGGTCTTTTCCCTGAGGCAGGGAACTAGAGGACATAGGTTTAAGGTGAGAGGGGAAAGATTGAAAAGGGACCTAAGGGGCAACTTTTGCCAGAGGAAATGGTGGGGCTGGTACAATTACAACATTTAAAAGGCATCTGGATGGGTACATAGATAGGCAGGGTTTAGTGGGATGTGGGCCAAATGCCAGCAAATGAAACTAGATTAATTTAGGATATCTGGTTGGCATGGACTAGACGGACTGAAGGGTCTGTTTCCAAGCTATACATCTGAATGACTCTATAAATCACCAATGAGAGATTCCTCATGCTGCTGAAGATGAGAAACAACACTCGAGTTCAGTCACAGATTCAAGGGCTGGATCTTTTTATCTCACCTGCTTAGCTCTGGTATCTGCTGATGATCTGAGGAGCACTCCGACACTTCCCGGAACAATCTTTTCATCGCCTTGTTCTCTTCCTCAAACAGTTGGCTGCAGATCAAAAGACACAAAATGCTGCAATGATTTCATGTCCAATCTGTTTTCATGTTGCTTTTCTTCAAGTACGGTTTCAAGCAATTCTCAAAATCTGA
This sequence comes from Stegostoma tigrinum, assembly GCF_030684315.1. Lineage (NCBI taxonomy): Eukaryota > Metazoa > Chordata > Chondrichthyes > Orectolobiformes > Stegostomatidae > Stegostoma > Stegostoma tigrinum. Next base: position 77,473 of record NW_026728279.1, read on the forward strand.
TTCTTCTTAGATACCCAGGGGATTGCCTCATGGTGCAGGGGAGCAGGGGCCTGTGAATAAGGCTTCACAGTGCAGCTATACTGGGGAAGCAAGGCTCCATATTGTAGGGAGACAGGGGTGCTTGGGTTAGCAGCCTCGCAGTGCAGATGAACCATGGAAATCTAGGCTTCAGGACACAGAGATACAATGGAGACAATGCCCCAAGGCAAAGGAATCTAGGGCAAAACCTGAGATCCCACACACAGACTGACTGGGGAAGGACCGAGACCCCATGGGGAGGTGATGACCTTGTGTTATTATCGTTGGACTGTTAATTCAGAGACCCAGAAAATGTTCTGGGGATGCGGGTTCGAATCCCACCACAGCAGATGTAGAATTTGAATTCAATGAATATCTGGAATTAAGAATCTAATGATGACCCTGAGTCCACTGCTGTACGTTAGGAAAAACCCACCTGGTTCACCAGTGTCCTTTAGGGATGGAACCTGTGATCCTTACCCGGTCTGGCCTACATGTGACTCCAGACTCACAGCAATGTGGTTAACTCTTAACTGCTGTCTGGGCAATTAGGGATGGGTAATGAATGCTGGCCTACCCAGCGATGCCCTCAGTCTGTGAATAAATTTTTTAAAATGCCCTTGCAGTATGTCTGGGAGAGCAGGGAAACACCTAACGCCCCATAGTGCAGGTAGTCCAGGCCTGAGACCCCAAGGTGCAGGAAGACCAGGCTCAAGGCTTCATTGTGCAGAGAAGATGGGTGCAAGGCCTCATGTTGCAGTGAGAACAGACACAAGGCCCCAGGCGGTGCAGGGAGACCAGAGCAAGGCCTGGGGCCCCATGGTGCAAAGAGACCACGATAAGGCACCAGGGGCCAGGGAGATGTTACGAGTCCTGCTAGTACCGGGAGAACAGGCCCAGGCTTCACATGGCGTGGGGAGACCAGAGCAAAGCCTGAGGTCCATGTAATGATTGCAATGAGGTCAGCCAGCTGGAAATCATGTACACAGATCCTTGAAAGTTGCCACGCAGGTTGACAGGGTTGTTAAGAAGGCATACTGTGTTTTAGCTTTTATTAATAGAGGGATCAAGTTCCGGAACCAAGAGGTTATGCTGCAGCTGTACAAAACTCTGGTGCGGCCGCACTTGGAGTATTGTGTACAGTTCTGGTCACCGCATTATAAGAAGGATGTGGAAGCTTTGGAAAGGGTGCAGAGGAGATTTACTAGGATGTTGCCTGGTATGGAGGGAAGGTCTTACGAGGAAAGGCTGAGGGACTTGAGGCTGTTTTCATTAGAGAGAAGAAGGTTGAGAGGTGACTTAATTGAAACATATAAAATAATCAGAGGGTTAGATAGGGTGGATAGGGAGAGCCTTTTTCCTAGGATGGTGACGGCGAGCACGAGGGGGCATAGCTTTAAATTGAGGGGTGAAAGATATAGGACAGATGTCAGAGGTAGTTCTTTACTCAGAGAGTAGTAAGGGAATGGAACGCTTTGCCTGCAACAGTAGTAGATTCACCAACTTTAGGTACATTTAAGTCGTCATTGGACAAGCATATGGACGTACATGGAATAGTGTAGGTTAGATGGGCTTGAGATCGGTATGACAGGTCGGCACAACATCGAGGGCCGAAGGGCCTGTACTGTGCTGTAATATTCTATGTTCTATGAGCTCCCTGATTAGGGCTGTTAAGCTGGACCAATTAGGAAGGCCTGGCTGACATAAAAAGATTGAGTGTCAGAGATACTGACACTCTGGTGCCTGACTCTGTACAAGGTTGTGCTACAGTCAAGGACAGTTCACCTGTAAATCAGGGTGACTTGGTGACAGGCACTGGCTTCTGTGGAGTTATTTCACAGAACCCCACATGGTGCAGAGAGATCAAGGCAAGGCCTGAGGTCCCATATGAAGGGAGACTGAGGCAAAGCACCAGGGAGTGCAGACCTCATGGTGCAGGGAGAACAGAACAAGGTTTTATCATGCAGAAGGACTGGGAGAGCCCAAGGCCCATGTTGCCAGAGTTTTCAGGACAAGAGTGGCAGCAGCTCAGTGGTTAGCACTGCAGCCTCACAGTGCCAAGGACCTGGGTTCGATTCCAGCCTCAGAATTTGCACATTCTCCCCGTGTCTGCGTGGGTTTCCTCCGGGTGCTCCGATTTACTCCCACAGTCCAAAGATGTGCAGGCTAGGTGGATCGGCCATGCTAAATTCCCCGTAGTGTTCAGGGGTGTGTGGGTTATAGGGAAATGGGTCTGGGTGGGATGTTCCAACAGGTGGTGTGGACTTGTTGGGCCGAAGGGCCTGTTTCCGCACTGTAGAGATGCTATGATGGAAAGCGATCTGATAACAATGATACTGAATGGAATTCTGAAAACAGTTCAAGAATAGAACAGGAAGAGGGAGAGTGGTGTGAAGCCTGGCCTTGGTTGTGATATTTTATGGTAACAAGCCAATTAAACAAGAATGGGAGAGAAAAATCAAAAAATAAGGTACAGATTTAAAAATAAACTGGTGTGAAAATAAAGGATTTAGAACTCAATCTCAGCAGCAGAATAAATAACAACACACGGTTCTCAATCTTTGACTTTGTGATACTACAAGGTGCATGACCCAAGGAATGGCCTGGTTCAGTACCAGCTTCCTGCTCTGCCTGCAGACTTGAGCCAGCTTCTTTCGCCCACTGATCTGCAGAGGCTTTTCACCCTGGCGTGGTATGGGTGCAGCTCAAACTGGGAGAGCTGATTTCAGCTGTGGCCGATGGTGAGCCACGAGGTGCCAGTCACTGCGTGCTTGCTTATTGGTGGGCCCTCTGCAAACACTGTCGCTACCAATTCTGCCAGAGGAACAGAAAACAGGGTTAGATAGGGTGGGTAGGGAGAGCCTTTTTCCTAGGATGGTGACGGCGAGCACGAGGGGGCACAGCTTTAAATTGAGGGGTGAAAGATATCGGACAGATGTCAGAGGTAGTTTCTTTACTCAGAGAGTAGTAAGGGAATGGAATGCTTTGCCTGCAACGGTAGTAGATTCGCCAACTTTAGGTACATTTAAGGCATCATTGGATAAGCATATGGACGTACATGGAATAGTGTAGGTTAGATGGGCTTGAGATCGGTATGACAGGTCGGCACAACATCGAGGGCCGAAGGGCCTGTACTGCGCTGTAATGTTCTATGTTCTAGAAAACGGAGAGATGTTTCACAAGTAGGGCTGGGGTTGGGGGTGCACCCTGACATCCCACCTTGTGACGGTCACTTCAATGTTTGACATGGACTCGCACCGCTCCCACCCACCCCACCCCCACCAGCCCCGGCCTTTACCAGATACAGTACGCACTGGGTGAACTGTGCCTCTTTGCTGCGCAGGAAGATGGCTTCGTCAGAGGTGGCACCTCGTTGTCGGAGAGAGTCCAGTTCCTTGTCCAGGGTGCTCAGTTTCTCCAGCATCGTGTGCTCTGTTTCAAAGAAAGGTAATGGACATAGATGATGGACTCAAGAAGGGGTTGGTGGAAGCGGGAGGGAGAGTTTTTGAGGCACAGCAGGGAGATGGAAGGTAGTGTAGAAAGTCACTGACATCATTACATCTTAGTTCATTGTGACAGGGGAGCAGTTACCTTCGCTCAGAAGCTGCTGCTTGGAGCTTTCGATGTTATGCATCTCCAGTTCAAGCCTGGCTGGAGTCTGTTGGAACAGAAGAGACAAAGATCACACTGAGTGTGGAGTAGAGACAAGCCATTGACAACCTCGCCTGGCAGCAATCCCATTCATGGGAGACAAGGACGAGCTTTCAGTGCTCCCTTAATTTTCCATCCTTCACTTTCCTTTGTCGGCAATGTGTCATTAGGCAAGCCTACCTAAAGCACTTTCCCCTGTCAGCGCGACAGTGAGCAGGAGGCCAACAATTTGTCTATAACCATAGGCTGTCAATCCTGTTACTCTCCTCTTCACAGAGGCATCAATGAATGCAATACACACGTCAGGCTAAAACTGACAGTTGAGTTTATTTCTAAGGAACAAAATTACACTGAAGCAGAGACACGCAGCCCACAGCCAGCTGTACAATTTTGGAATACTCCGTGCATGACTACGGCAACTAAATAATTTTCAGTAGATTTTGGATAGGAGTACCATCCCTCAATTCCCATGAGAAATATTTCCAGGACTGCTGTTGGAATTTGAATTCAATAAAAAGTCTGGAATTAAGAGTCAGAGAGATATACAGCATGGAAACAGGCCCTTCGGTCCAAGTCATCCACGCTGACCATATATTCTAAATTAGTCCAGTCCCATGTGCTAGTATTTGGCCCAAATCCCTCTAAATCTTCCAATTCAGGCCTCCACCACTTCTTCTGGCAGTTCATTCCATACACGCCCCACCCTCTGTGTGGAAAAGTTGCCCCTTAAGTCCCTTTTAAATCTTTTCACTTTCCCCTTAAATCTATTGCTCCTCTAGCTTTGGACTCCCCTACCCCAGGGAAAAGACCTTGTCTATTCACCCTATCCATGCCCCTCATGGTTTTATAAACCCCTATAACGTCAACCCTTTGCCTCTGACTCTACGGGGAAAATAGCCCCAGCCTATTCAGCTCAAATATGCTTGTGAATCCTTTCTGAACACATTTGGACTCAATATACTATTGTCAATTGTCAGAAAATAACATATCTGGTTGAGCACACAGAAGAGTGGAACTAAGGCCTCAATCAGATCGGTCATAGCCTGACGTGAGGGCAGAACAGGCCTGAGAGGCCGAATGGCCTCCTCTTGCTCCTAATGCACGTTACCGTTCCTGCCCCCGTTTTTCTTACGTAAAATTCAGCCATCCACTTGTGCTTGCTGATGAGTTCCTCGAGTTGGTGCTCAAATGTGTTCCTGAAAGAATTAAAGAAAGTTGCTGGAAGCACTACATCTTTCCTAATTCATCTCAACAAATTCTTTTAAAAACCTTTGACAAACCTGAGCACAAAGAGATACATATGCCACGAGTCACTTAAGCTAAGTGTAAAACTTCACCCTGATACTGCACTTTACAAAGATGTAACACCATTAGTCAGATTTCTATGGCAGACCTAAAGGGTCAGTGTGTTCCATGACAATTTGGAAAGAGAGGTAGAGGGAGAGCATTGACTGAAGGTTGGTGCAGAGTGGATCTTGATCCCATGTACAAGAGGAAGCTGGGAGGGAAGACATGCGGCTGGGAGCTGGATATATAGAACATAGAACATAGAACAGTACAGCACAGAACAGGCCCTTCAGCCCACAATGTTGTGCCGACCATTGATCCTCATGTATGCACCCTCAAATTTCTGTGACCATATACATGTCCAGCAGTCTCTTAAATGACCCCAATGACCTTGCTTCCACAACTGCTGCTGGCAACGCATTCCATGCTCTCACAACTCTCTGCGTAAAGAACCTGCCTCTGACATCCCCTCTATACTTTCCACCAACCAGCTTAAAACTATGACCCCTCGTGCTAGCCATTTCTGCCCTGGGAAATAGTCTCTGGCTATCAACTCTATGCCTCTCATTATCTTGTATACCTCAATTGGGTCCCCTCTCCTCCTCCTTTTCTCCAATGAAAAGAGACCGAGCTCAGTCAACCTCTCTTCATAAGATAAGCCCTCCAGTCCAGGCAGCATCCTGGTAAACCTCCTCTGAACCCTCTCCAAAGCATCCACATCTTTCCTATAATAGGGCGCCCAGAACTGGACGCAGTATTCCAAGTGCGGTCTAACCAAAGTTTTATAGAGCTGCAACAAGATCTCACGACTCTTAAACTCAATCCCCCTGTTAATGAAAGCCAAAACACCATATGCTTTCTTAACAACCCTGTCCACTTGGGTGGCCATTTTAAGGGATCTATGTATCTGCACACCAAGATCCCTCTGTTCCTCCACACTGCCAAGAATCCTATCCTTAATCCTGTACTCAGCTTTCAAATTCGACCTTCCAAAATGCATCACCTCGCATTTATCCAGGTTGAACTCCATCTGCCACCTCTCAGCCCATCTCTGCATCCTGTCAATGTCCCGCTGCAGCCTACAACAGCCCTCTACACTGTCAACGACACCTCCGACCTTTGTGTCGTCTGCAAACTTGCTGACCCATCCTTCAATTCCCTCGTCCAAGTCATTAATAAAAATTACAAACAGTAGAGGCCCAAGGACAGAGCCCTGTGGAACTCCACTCACCACTGACTTCCAGGCAGAATATTTTCCTTCTACTACCACTCGCTGTCTTCTGTTGGCCAGCCAATTCTGTATCCAAGCAGCTAAGTTCCCCTGTATCCCATTCCTCCTGACCTTCTGAATGAGCCTACCATGGGGAACCTTATCAAATGCCTTACTGAAGTCCATATACACCACATCCACAGCTCGACCCTCATCAACTTTTCTAGTCACATCCTCAAAAAACTCGATAAGGTTTGTAAGGCATGACCTACCCCTCACAAAGCCGTGTTGACTGTATTTGAACAAGCCATGCTCTTCCAGATGGTCATAAATCTTATCCCTCAGAATCCTTTCTAACACCTTGCAGACGACAGACGTGAGACTTACCGGTCTATAATTGCCGGGGATTTCCCTATTTCCTTTCTTGAAGAGAGGAATTACATTTGCCTCTCTCCAGTCCTCAGGTACGACTCCAGTGGAGAGCGAGGATGCAAAGATCTTCGCAAGTGGCGAAGCAATTGCATTTCTCGCTTCCCAAAGCAGCCGAGGACAAATCTGATCCGGGCCTGGCGACTTGTCAATCTTAATGTTTGACAAAATTTTCAGCACATCAGCTTCCTCTATCTCTATCCATTCCAGCATGCACACCTGCTCTTCAAAGGTTTCATTCACTACAAAGTTGGTTTCTTTCGTAAAGACAGAAGCAAAAAACTCATTTAGGGCTTCCCCTACCTCCTCAGGCTCCACACACAAGTTCCCTATGCTATCCCTGATCGGCCCTACTCTTTCTTTGACCATTCTCTTATTCCTCACATAAGTGTAAAATGCCTTTGTGTTTTCCCGGATTCCTTCTGCCAAGCCTTTCTCGTGCCCCCTCCTGGCTCTCCTCAGACCATTTTTGAGCTCCTTCCTTGCCTGCATGTAATCCTCTCTAGCTGAACTTGACCCTAGCTTCCTCCACCTTATGTAAGCTACCTTCTTCCTTTTCACTAGAAGCTCCACCGCTCTCGTCATCCAAGGTTCCTTAATCTTACCCCTTCTTGCCTGTCTCAGAGGGACATATTTACTCATCACTCCCAACAACTGTTCCTTAAGCCGTCTCCACATGTCTATAGTTCCCTTACCATGGAACAACTGCTCCCAGTCCATGCTTCCTAACTCATGTCTAATCGCATCATAGTTTCCTCTTCCCCAATTAAATATCCTCCCATTCTGCCTAATCCTCTCCTTCTCCATAGCTATGTAGAATGTGAGGCAGTTATGGTCACTATCACCAAAATGCTCTCCCACCACAAGACCTGATACCTGCCCCGGCTCGTTTCCGAGCACCAAGTCTAGAATGGCCTCTCCCCTCGTCGGCCTGTCAACGTACTGCGTTAGGAAACCCTCCTGAACACACCTTACAAAAACAGCTCCATTCAAATCTTCTGCTCGAAGGAGGTTCCAATCAATATTAGGAAAGTTAAAGTCACCCATTACAACAACCCTACTGCGTGCACACTTTTCCAAAATCTGTCGACCTATGCTTTCTTCAATCTCCCTGCTGCTATTGGGGGGCCTGTAGTAAACCCCTAACGAGGTGACTACTCCCTTGCTGTATAGTGGACCTCAATCCCTAAGTATCCAGGACTTTGCTCCAGAGGCAGTTGGACAGGCATTACAGGAGACCAGAGGCTAAATACAGAGTCGAGCCCAATCTCCGGTAATCCAGGTACATGTATAAAAGGTAGCTGGGAGACGGAGGGGCAGGAGACCAGGGGCTGGGTACAGAGTGGAGCCTGATCTCTGGGAATCCAGGACCATCTACAAGAGGAAGCTGGGAGGGAGAATGAGAGGTTGGGGCTCGAAAGTCCGTATATGTTCTGGTAGCTGCAGGATTTGGAGGGTCGTGGGCTTGGGCACCTTTCACTGAGGTTTCACTTTGGTGGGACGCTTAGTTTCTTTCAAAAAAACACTAGGAATCAGGTAATTTCATCATTTAAGGGACATTTAGAGGTACACAGATGGGATAGGTACAGGGGACTGTGGAGCAAATGCAGGCAAATGGGGTTAAGTTCAATTTGTGAAAACTGGGCAGCATGGGCAAGTTGTGTCAAAGGGCTTGTTTTCATGCTGTAGACCTCTATGGCTCTGTGAATCTGATCGAGGGACAGGAATATCATGGTCGAGGCGTAGGTTGCGTATACCCATGATCAGCAGACAAGCTGTGATTGCCTTGTGACCGTCTGCCTCGTCTGCACAACTCAGTTATGTTTTACCTTCTCTAACTCACTCAAACGCTTGGGACGCCTGAAGAAGTTTAAACTAGGTCTACCTCAAGCCTATTTGGGGAAGCAGGACGGTGGAGAAGCTGGTGAAAATTCAGTGACACTGGTGCACGGCCAGTGGGAGGAATTAACGTTATATCTGTCATTAACCTCCTGGACGTGAAAGATGTAACTTTTAGCGGCTGGGTGCTGCCTGCAACGCTGGCCCTCTGTTCCCTCTCATATGTCTCTATAATCTTGTCAGGCAAGGGATACAGGATCAAATAGGGTGGATGCAACACTCGGACCCACAATGACCTTGCTGAACCGTGGAGCTGGTTCAAGGGGCCAACTTCTCACCTCTAATTCATACCTTTCTGTTCTCCTCTTTAGCTTCTCTTCCTCAATCTGGGCAGTCAATGTCACGATTCTCTGTTTGCTCTCTCTGCTCACTTCCAGCTGTCTAAGGAAATCACACACAGTCCTGTTAACATTTCTGAGGGCAGGTGGATTGGGGTGAGAGGATGGAATGCTTTTAGCCGTAGCCCGGCATTGTCGGGTGGTCGCCGATGATCGGTGTGCGCAGTAACAAATGGTTAGTAACTCTCAGCAGTCTTCCTCCTTACCAGCACCGTGAACTGCCGGATCAGAAACCGTGCGGTCAGGGTCGTTGGTGAAAACCTCGTTGTAAGTTGGCCATCTCAGTGCCTGGGGAGTTTCACACTGAGATCTGCAGCACCACAACACCATGCTGCAGGGGCTCCTATAGGAGGATAAAGTCACATTCTGATGTACTTGCTCCTCACGTACATCAGCAGCACACATCGTGGTAGTGAGTCGCCTCAATCTACCATTCTCTACTCACTACCTCTCGAGGGGGAACACTCTTGAATATGACACGTAGCAAATGAATCAAAGGCACAGCAAGTGGTCATGGGTCTGGAACGCACTGTCCAAGAGTGTGTCAGAGGCAGAATCAATTGGACTTTTATTTCTGGGGAGTGGGGTAGACAGCCAGCACGGACACAGTGGGCTGAATGGCCTCCATCTGTGTTGTGGCCAACCAACGAACAGGGGCTAATTCCAATCAGCACCCTGTGCTGATCTCAAGCAAGGTGATGGTCAGGGCATCTCATGCAGCTATCCTTATGAATGCTGAAGTATGCACCGCGCTGGGCTGGACTGATCCTGGCAGAACCCGTGTACAGTGAAATTGTCTCCCATTCCTCACTGTGTCAAGGGCATTGCACACCCAGTTTAGTGGGGTCAAAGGTAAAGGGGAGTACCAGGGCGGCAGGAGAGGAGGAGACTGGGCGGGTGGACAAAACTGTCACCAGTCTTCCTCAGTCAAAGTGAAGTACACACATGGATTAATTCAACAAAAGGAGACAATTTTCCTTTGATGAACATGAACTGCTGCGCTGGCCGGGTTGAGTTGGTCATATGTTACCTTGCTGAGATTCTTGTTAATGAGGTCCAGTCCTCCCTTACCTCTCAGTCTGAGCTTTACTCTGATCATACTGAAAATGCAGCCTCTTCAGATTTGCTGAAATGGAACATGATTGGGAAAAGAGACTTAAAACGTTTACTGTTCATTTACTGCTTAACACATTGACACAGCCCTCTCTTCAGATTAATTTAGGAGTTCTGGTCAGCATGGACAAGTTGGACTGAAGGGACTATTTGATGTTTTAACAAAGATGCGTAGCTTGGGTTGCTGTTGGAGTTATTGGTTGGTTTGTTGAGGTGACTAGTTTTCATGTAAACATTTTGTTTCACCTCTAAGTGATATTGTCAGCGCTGTGTAGCCTCCAGCGAAGTGCTGCTGTTCTGTCCTGCTCTGAATTTAAATGGTCTGGCCTGTTACAGCGGGCAGTCTTGTTTCCAGTTTTGTACCAGAGTGGTATGTAGATGGGGTCTATTTCAATGTGTTTGTTAATTGCACCCACGGTAGAAAACCAGGCATCCAGGAATTCTGGTACGTCTTAGTCATGTTTGTCCTAGTACTGTATCTTTGTCCCAGTTAAACTGATGTCCTTCTGTGTCAGAATGTATTGAAACGAGGGAGAGTTTGTTGTGCTGTTTTGCTGCGAGATGGTGTTCATGTGTCCTGGTCGTGAGTTTCCACTCATCTGTCCTAATGTAGTGTTTCTTGCAGTTGCTGCATGGTATTTTGTCTATCATATTTGACCTGCTCATTGTGGGTATGGGGCCTTTCGTCTTTTGAGAGTAACTGACAAAGTGTGGCTGTTGGTTTGTGTGCTATCCCTATTCCAAGAGGTTGTAGGGGTCTTGCAGTCAGTTCTAATGTATTCCAACACTTCAACAGAGGCTACACAGCACTGACCTAGAAGGGGGATGAAATGTTTACATAAAAACCATCAGCTCAGCAAACCAACCAACTACTCCGAAGGTAACAAAGTGTGGAGCTGGATGAACACAGCAGGCCAAGCAGCGTCTTAGGAGCACAAAAGCTGACATTTCAGGCCTAGACCCTTCATCGGAGAGGGGGATGGGGAGAGGGTTCTGGAATAAATAGGGAGAGAGGGGGAGGTGGGCCGAAGATAGATAGAGGAGAAGATAGGTGGAGAGGAGAGTATAAGAGGGGAGGTAGGGAGGGGATAGGTCAGTCCGGGGAGGACGGACAGGTCAAGGGTGGGGATGAGGTTAGTAGGTAGGAAATGGAGGTGCGACTTGAGGTGGGAGGAGGGGATAGGTGAGAGGAAGAACAGGTTAGGGAGGCGGGGACGAGCTGGGCTGGTTTTGGGACGCACCTCCCAGTCGCGAACCATTTTAACTCCCCCTCCCATTCCTTAGACGACTTGTCCATCCTGGGCCTCCTGCAGTGCCACAATGATGCCACCCGAAGGTTGCAGGAACAGCAACTCATATTCCGCTTGGGAACCCTGCAGCCCAATGCATCAATGTAGACTTCACAAGCTTCAAAATCTCCCCTTCCCCCACTGCATCCCAAAACCAGCCCAGCCCGTCCCCGCCTCCCTAACCTGTTCTTCCTCTCACCCATCCCCTCCTCTCACCTCAAGCCGCACCTCCATTTCCCACCTACTAACCTCATCTTGCCCCCTTGACCTGTCCGTCCTCCCCGGACTGACCTATCCCCTCCCTACCTCCCCACCTATACTCTCCTCTCCACCTATCTTCTCCTCTATCTATCTTCGGTCCGCCTCCCCCTCTCTCCCTATTTATTTCAGAACCCTCTCCCCATCCCCCTCTCCGATGAAGGGTCTAGGCCCAAAATGTCAGCTTTTGTTCTCCTAAGATGCCGCTTGGCCTCCTGTGTTCATCCAGCTCCATGCTTCGTTTTCTCAGATTCTCCAGCATCTGCAGTTCCCATTATCTCTGATAGCAAGATAAAAGCAGATACATTTTAAAGTTCTTAGTATCTTTCCGTGAGTCCTGACTCCAACACTGTTGATCTCATTCTTGCAGCGATAGTGAAATGTTTTGAAGCCTAAACTTCTTAGATAATGAGAGATAATGGGAACTGCAGATGCTGGAGATTCCAAGATAATAAAATGTGAGGCTGGATGAACACAGCAGGCCAAGCAGCATCTCAGGAGCACAAAAGCTGACGTTTTGGGCCTAGACCCTTCATCAGAGAGCTCTCTGATGAAGGGTCTAGGCCCGAAACGTCAGCTTTTGTGCTCCTGAGATGCTGCTTGGCCTGCTGTGTTCATCCAGCCTCACATTTTATTATCTTACTTCTTAGATAATGGTAGTTTTCCCCAAGATATTTTGCCAACTGGCAGCTAGGCACAGTTTTAAGATATTAAGATTTTTTAAGATATGAAACAACACAAGGAGGGAGAGAGTGAGAGAGAGAGAAAGAAAGGGACAGCCTCCCAAGTTTTGCTGCTATGAATCCCATTTGTCCGTCTCTCTCTGCTATGCCACGCAATCTGCTCAAATGTGAATGACTTGTAATTTCCTGAGTCTAGCTCCATTGCTTTTCTATATTGAATAGCCGCAGGCAACCTTTCATTTCCCAAGGTGTGACAAATTCATGCAAATGCAAATCAGACAGGAGAGGCAAATACTTTGACGCTGATGTTATTGCTTGGTTTCACTGTATTTTGGATGAAATGGTAATTTCAGCGTAGCCAGTTTAGTATTTCTTAGACGGGTTCCCCAGATTTACCTCAATCTACAGTCAGATGACCACAGCAGCAATGTCGTCTTTAGAAATCACTTTAGTCTAAGAAGATTTCGGGCATTAAAATCAGGTGATAGAAGTTGAATATCAATAATCAACATTTACTTACAAGGGGTGGGGGGAGGTGATGGCCTAGTGATATTATTGCTAGACTGTTAATCCTGAGACTGAGATAATGTTCTGGGTCCAAATCCTGCCATGGCACATGGTGGAATTCAAATTCAATTTAAAAAATCTGGAACAATGGAATGAGCTGCCAGGGGAAGTGGTGGAGGCTGGTACAATTACAACATGTAAAAAGCATGTGGATGGCTGCACGAATAGGAAGGGTTTAGAAGGATATGGCCCAAATGCTGGCAAATAGGAATAGATTAGGGTTGGAATATAAAAGCAGCGATGTGCTTCTGAGGCTTTATAAGGCTCTAGTTAGGCCCCATTTAGAATACTGTGTCCAATTTTGGGCCCCACACCTCAGGAAGGACATACTAGCCCTGGAGCGTGTCCAGCGGAGATTCACACGGATGATCCCTGGAATGGTAGGTTTAGCATATGATGAACGGCTAAGGATCCTGGGATTGTACTCATTAGAGTTTAGAAGGTTGAGGGGCGATCTAATAGAAACTTACAAGATAATGTATGGTTTAGAAGGGGTGGACACGAGGAAGTTGTTTCCTTTAGGCGGGGTGACTAGGACCCGTGGGCACAGCCTTAAAATTAGAAGTGGTAAATTTAAAACTGAAATGAGACGACATTTCTTCAGCCAGAGAGTGGTGGGCCTGTGGAATTCATTGCCACGGAGTGCAGTGGAGACCGGGACGTTGGATGCCTTCAAGGCAGAGATCGACAAATTCTTGATCTCAAAAAGAATCAAGGACTACGGGGAGAGTTCAGGGAAGTGGTGTTGAAATGCCCAGCCATGATTTAAATGATGGAGTGGACTTGATGGGCCGAGTGGCCTTACTTCCACTCCTATGTCTTATGGTCTTATGGTCTTATTAATTTAGGCTGTCTGGTTGGCATGGACTGGTTTGACTGAAGGGTCTGTTTTCGTGCTGTAGATGGGACTTCAAACCCATAGCAACGTGGTTAACTCTTAACTGCCCTCTCCACAACTAGAGTTGGGCAATAAATGCTGCCTAGCCAGTGACGTCCTCAACTTACGAATGAAGAATAAAGCTTACTATAACAATATCTCTCAGTCTGAGACTGTATCGCCTGGTTCTGGACATTCCTAACCAGATGAACCAACCTTTTGGTATGTCCCCTTTCCTAAGCTGTGAAAATATATTTTGTCTTTTTAACTTTGCTTCTTGTTTTTCTGAGCTATAGTTATACTGTGTATAGCTGTAATGTGACATATTTAAATTAATTTCTCTATTCTGTAACTAAGGTCCCTTTGTACCTGAGATGACGCTGTAAGTGACAAAATATAAACTGTTCACTTTACTCATTCGAGTGCATGTGACAATAAAATTAATTCAATTGAGTTCAAAATCTGCCTGCTTCAACAAGATCACCTCTCGCTTTTCTGAACTCCAGGGATGATAGGACCAGTCTTCTCAACCTTTCCTCAGAGGGACAATTTAAATCAGGAAAAACTCCTGTTTTCTTATACTCTGTCATAAGAATGAGGAGCAGGAGTAGGCCATTCAGCCCCTCCAGCCCTCTCTGCCATTTAACATGATTATAGCTGATCTCATCTCTGCCTCAGCTCCACCTTCCTGCCCCTTCCTCATAATCCTTCAATCCGTTACTCATTAAAAATATGTCTATCTCCTCCTTAAATTTACTCAATGTCCTGGCATCTACCACACTCCAGGAATTCTGCAGATTCACAATCCTTTGAGATAAGTAACTTCTCCTCATACAGTCACACAGCACAGAAACAGATCCTTTGGTCCATGCCGAACATACTCCCAAACTAACATAGTCCAACCTGCCTGCTCCTAGCTCATATCCCTCCAAACCTTTCCTATCCATGTATTTATCCAAATGTCTTTTAAATGTTGTAACTGTACCCACACTTACCACTTCCTCTGGAAGTTCATTGCACATCACACTTTGTGCAAAAAAATTGTCCCTCATTTCCTTTTAGAGCTCCTTCTCTCACTTAAATATTTACCCCTTAGTCTTGAAAATCCCCCACCCTGGGGAAAAGACAACTACCATTAACTCTATCTATACTCCTCATTATTTTTTAAGCTTCTATAAAGTCACCTCGCAACCTCCTACGCTGCAGTGAAAAAAGTCCCAGCCTTTCTTTATAACTCAAACCGTCCATACGTGGACACATCCTCGTAAATCTCTGCTGAACCCTCTCTAGCTTAAATAATATCCTTTCTATAACTAGGCAATCAGAACTGGACAAACTATTCTAGAAGAGGCCTCACCAATTTCCTGTGCAACTTCAAAATGAGTTTCATCATTGTTTTAAATCTGCCACCCCCTTATCTGAAGGAATAACCTTTCACTCCAGGTTGTTCCATATGAGGAAAGAACCTTTCTCCATCTACTCTTTAGCATCTATATACCTCAAATAAATCTCCTATCATTCCTATAAAATATAGAGCTGATAGGCCCAAAGTGCTCGCTCCATTTTCACAAGACAGACCTCTCATCTCTGATATCAATCTAGTGAACTCCCTCTGAATACACCTATATCCCTCCTTAAGTAACAAGACAGAAATTGTGCACAATACTCCGGCTATGGTCTCACTGATGCCTTGTACAGTTGCCACAACTACTATTATACTCTAATCCTTTAGCAATAGCCAAAATTCCATTTGATTTCCTTATTACCTGCTGTCTCTGCATACTGGTTTTCTGTGATTCATGCACGAGAACACCCAGAACCTTCTGCACTGAAGCATTCTGAAATTACTATGCATATCCACAAAAAGTATTTCTTTTCAATTCATTGCAACTTCCTTTCTCACCTATTTTAGTGCCATCTGCAAACTTTCTACTCCCAAATCCAAGTCACCAATATAGATCGTAAATAGTAATCCAAATTCTGTAGAACCATTAGTTACAGATTGCTAACCAGAGACAGACCAGAAACAGTGTTTGAAACTTTCCGAAGGAGGGTCACTGGAACTGAAACATTAACTCTGCTTTCTCTCTCCTCAGATGCTGCCAGACATGCTGAGTTTCTCCAGCAATTTCTGTTTTCATTTCTGATTTCCAGCATCTGCAGTTCTTTATTTCGAAGATCCCATGACACCCTATTCAGAAAGAAGGAAACTACAGTTTACTTAGTTTAGCAAGTGTCGTTAGGAAATTGTTAGGATCCATTATTAAGGAAGTAATAACAGGACATTGTGAAAGTTAAAAACCACAGCCAGCATGGTTTCATGAAGGATGAATCATGTTTGACTAATTTGTTAGAGTTCTTTGGAGATGTAATAAGCAGATTGATTATGGGGATCCTGGAGATGTAGTACATCTGGACTTCCATTAGGAATTTGATAAGGTGCCCTTCCCATTGAATTGGCTTAACTTCATTGCCTCAGTGAGCATGTTATGCCAGTGTGGCATTGGGAAACCCCTTCTGAATGTTTTCTACCTTAGAACAGGACCTAGACATTAGCATTGCAAACTCTGCAGACTTTGCCAATCGGCCACATGGTTGTTGGTGTGCCCGGGTAGAACTCTGGTGATTGGCAGCATCGTGGAAACAACTGGGGGCTCAGAGCAGGGCAGCCTGTGGTGAGATGAGGTTGGCGATGAGACAGCAGCACAGAAATCATTAGATCAATGCCAAAGCAGGAGAGAGAGGATGGCGGTCAGCGGCGAGATGGCAACATGGAGGCGTGCAGATTGAGACATCAAACCCAGTACAGGAGAGAGATCAAGCCCTCCTGGGAAAAGTAAAGTGAAGTGACTGCAGGCCCATTGTTAAAGAAGGACTGTAGTTTGGAATTTATAACCTTATTTCTTACTTAAGAGAACAAAATAAAAACAATGCAGCATGGGAACAGGCCCTTCGGGTCTCCAGGTCTGTGTTGATACATTTTGCCTTTCCATATTAAAACTGTCTTCACTTACAGGATCCACTCCTCCATTCCCTTCTTATTCGTGTATTCGTCCAGGTGCTTCTTGAATGCTGTTGCTTTATACTGACAAGAACTGTAATGTTCCGCTTTTAACTTATTTTGTTATTTTTCTATTCTTTACCTAAGATTTTGTACTGAGCTACCTGTACCTAAGGTGGTGCCTTGAATGGCAGCTTGTAAAGTCTTCACTGTACTCCTATACTTGAGCACTTGTGACAATGAAAGCTAATTCTCATTCTAATACTGGATTATACCGCTGGATAAAGAAGGAATTCCTTTAAGAGGGAAGGTTAATGTAAACAAAATGAAATCTTCCTTTCAGGTGAGACTGATTGCCACGACCACAAAGCTGTTTCTGTCGACAGGGTAGGCTCGGCCATCACGTAGGCATCGCCCACAGCCATTTGTGAAAAGCTACGAACTTGCCCTAGCAGGATGGGAAACCTCAGGTGCAGACACGCTGGCACTCAGGCTGAGTTGCAGCATTCCTGAGGTTAAGTCCTGGCTCACTGGCTGCAAGCGTGGGTGCTCACAAAAGCCCCAGTGAAATCAGAACTTGGCACATTACAGTGAAGGCAACAGCACCAAGGCCTGTCCATGGAAGTTACAAATTCTCACCCACAAGCGTAGATTAGGGAAAATCAAACAAAAGTTGTCTTCAGTTTCTGTGAACAACTGGATCTGCCACTTTGGAAGATTTCTCTCGTTAGCTTCCGCTAACTCCCAAATCATTACCAAGTAGGGGATACCATAGTAAGATACTCCAGATACCATCTGAACAGTTCATTCCCCGAGTTTACCCTGAATTAATGATTCCAGATACTGTCTGACCTGCTGAGTATTTCCCTGAGTACTACCTGCATAAAATGTTGTCTGACCAGCTGAGTGTTTCCTGAGTGTTACATGAGTTAAATTTGCTACAGAGACCTTACCTAATGTCAATTAATTCCATCTTACCTTCCTTAGTGTTGCAGTTACCCTCCAGGTGAAAGATCTCCTGATTTACTGTTGAGAAACAGAAATTTCATTGTAAGACAGCCATACATTTTCATAGTCAGAGGTGACTGTGCATTGATCAGTTTTCAAAGTAGGCTGTGTCCCATCTTCTTACCCCTCGTCCCACGCTAATGGCAGAATCCCCCTCCCCGCCACATCCCATGCCCACATGCCCATGGTGTTGTACATCAGGAATCACTTTCTCTTTATTTCCAAGCGATCCAATCAGACTTTCCAAACCTGATCACTGGTCTGAAGCGATATAGCCTCGTTCTGATGCTCTGCAGAGTGGAACTGCACTTTTAAAGGAAAAACTAAAAGTGGGCTCTATGGCACAGGACAGCACCACTGGAAAGTGTCCATGAGGTGCCAGGTACTGAGCGGAGAAAATAAGAAGAGATGTTTTAATACTAGAGTTCCACACTCAACTGGCTCACGTTCTCACTCGCGTGTCTCTCAGGCTCCGTTCCACCTGCTTTTTACTGAGTGTCACTGTTTACAGGTCATGCTGTCCTGCACTCCACATTGCCAGTTATTCCCAAGGCTTTTTTAAACAAAAATTCACTCATGGAATGTGGCTGGCCAGGCTCTAGTGCCCCTCCATAACTGAGGAGTTGGCAGTGAGCTGCTTTATTGAACTTCTGAGGACTCTGTGCGGTGTAGGCTCACCCACACAGGTACAGTTACGGAGCTAGTTCCAAGGATGGTGATGGGACAGCCAATATCATTCCAAGGTCAGGGCAGAGTGCGTGGATTTGGCTGGGAACTTGTTGCAGGTGGTGTTCACATGTACCTGCTACCTTTGGTCCTTCTAGATGGTAGAGGTCACAGCTCTAGAGGTAAGTAGAGGGAGAATGAATGGATGGCTTAGTGGTTAGCACTGCTGGCTCACAGTGCCATGGTTTGATTCCAGCCTCGGGGACCGTCTGTGTGGAGTTTGCATGTTCTCCCCATGTACGTGTGGGTCTCCTCTGGATGCTCTGGTTTCCTTCGATAGTCCGACGCTGTGCAAGTTAGATGGATTGGCCATGCCACATTATCCATAGCGTTCAGGAATGCATAAGTTAAGATGTGTTAGCGAAGGGAAATGCAGGATTACAGGAATAGGGTAGGGGGACGAGTCTGGGTGGGATGGCCTTTGGAGGATCGGTGTGGACTCATTGAACCGAAATGCCTGTTTCCACACTGAGGGATTCTATGAATCTTTGGATAATCCCAAATTAATTCAGTCCCATTTGCCAGCATTTGGCCCATATCCCCCTAAACACCTCCTATTCATACAACCATCCAAACACCTTTTAAATGTTGTAATTGTACCAGCCTCCACCCACTTCCTCTGGCAACTCGTTCTATACACGCACCACCCTCTGTGTGAAAAAGTTGCTCCTCTGGTCCCTTTTAAATCTTTCCCCTCTCACCTTAAACCTATGCCCCTCTACTTGTGAATTCCCCACCCTGGGGGGAAGACCTTGGCTATCCACCCTATCCGTGCCCTCATGATTTTATAAGCCACTATAAGGTCACCTTTCAGCCTCCGACATGCCAGGGAAAGTAGCCCCAGCCTATCCAGACTCTCCCAATAGCTCAAACCCTCCAATCCTGCAGCATCCTTGTCAATCTTTTCTGAATCCTTTCAACTTTAACAATATCTTTCCCACAGCAAGGAGACTGGAATTGAATGCAGTATTCTGAAAGTGGCCTCGCCAATGTCCCGTAAAGCCAAAACCTAACATCCCAACACCTACACTTAATGCACTGGCCAGGAAAGGCGAGTGTTTCGTCCTGTCTACCTGTGACTCCACCTTCAAGGAACTATGCAACTGGACCCCTATGGTCTCTTAGTTCAGCAAGACACAATACCTTTAACCTTATAAATCCTGAATAAAAACTGTGTATGCTGGCAATCAGAAACATAACAGAAATTTCAGGAAGAGCTCAGCAAATCAGAGAGAAATCAGTATTAATATTTTGGGTCCAGTTCTGAGGAAGGGTCACTGGCCCCAAAATGTTAACTCTGGTTTCTCCCCACAGATGCTGCCAGACCTGCTGAACTTTTTAGCAATTTCTGTTCTTGTTACTGTACAAGTCCTGGCCCTGATTTAGCTTACCAAAATGCAACACCTCACACTTACCAGTCCTGGAAACACATCAGAAGTAAGCCTGAGAGTTACACCCATCTCTTGACTCACCTGACTTCAGGTTACCTTTCCTGGAAGTGGTTGCTCACAGGGTGGATGTTTATTTTAAGTGATCTGTTTTGGCAGGAGCTAAGCCTGCAATTGCCAAAGTGGCAGTGGATGGAGTGTAGCTGACACCTGTTATTATGTGTTCTTTGAGAAGGCTGTTTCACTTGTTTACCTGGATCTTTTCGACGGCCTTGGCAGACCCTACTCCTGATAAGAGGCACTGCTGACCAAAAGTGTTGCATACAAGCCATTTACTAATCGTTGCTCTGTCCTGCCCAGCCACTGGCAACCCCGTCAAAGGTGAGGCGTGCGTACATACGTACACTCATTGAGTTCCTTCTCCATTTCTCCTCTTTGTGCCTGCAACTTCTTCAGTTCCTCATCGTTCACTCTTTTCTCTGAAATACACTGACACTTTATTTTTTTTAAAAAAGCAAACGAACGGCAGACGCTGTAAAATCAGAGACGATAGCAGAAATAGCTGGAAAAGTTCAGCAGATCTAGCCCATGTCAAGTTCTGAGGAAGAGTCACTCAACCCGAAACATTAACTCTGATTTCTCTCGATAGGTGCTGCCAGACATTCTCTACATTTGTTTCTGACACTTTTGAAAAAAAATTCATTCTTTCACAGGATGTCAGCAGCACTGGCTAGGCTGATATTTATTGCCCATCACTAATTGCCCAGAGGGCAGTTAAGAGTCAAACACATGCTGTGGGTCTGGAGTCACCCGTGGACCAGACTGCATAAAGACGACAGTTCCCTTCCCTAAAGGACATTAGTGAACCGGATGGGCCTTTCCCCCAGAATGGATGCATGGTCATCTTAGCTTTTAATTCCAGATTGTCCGAAAAACTGAATTCAAATTCCACCATCTGCCCCAGTTGGATTTGAACCAGTGTCCCCAGAGCATTACCTGGGTCTCGAGATTAACTGTCCAGTGATACTACCACAAGGCCGTTGCTCTTACACCAAACAGTGAGAAGAGAGTGATATTCCCGAAAAAGACAGCAACCAGCTTTCCAAGATAATAAAATGTGAGGCTGGATGAACACAGCAGGTCCAGCAGCATCTCAGGAGCACAAAAGCTGACGTTTCGGGCCTAGACCCTTCATCAGAGAGGGGGATGGGGTGAGGGTTCTGGAATAAATAGGGAGAGAGGGGGAAGCGGACCGAAGATGGAGAGAAAAGAAGATAGGTGGAGAGGAGAGTATAGGTGGGGAGGTAGGGAGGGGATAGGTCAGTCCAGGGAAGACGGACAGGTCAAGGAGGTGGGATGAGGTTAGAAGGTAGGAGATGGAGGTGCGGCTTGGGGTGGGAGGAAGGGATGGGTGAGAGGAAGAACAGGTTAGGGAAGCAGAGACAGGTTGGACTGGTTGTGTGGTGCAGTGGGGGGAGGGGAAGAGCTGGGCTGGTTGTGTGGTGCAGTGGGGGGAGGGGATGAACTGGGCTGGTTTTGGGATGCACTTGGGGAAGGGGAGATTTTGAAGCTGGTGAAGTCCACATTGATACCATTGGGCTGCAGGGTTCCCAGGCGGAATATGAGTTGCTGTTCCTGCAACCTTCGGGTGGCATCATTGTGGCACTGCAGGAGGCCCATGATGGACATGTCATCTAAAGAATGGGACGGGGAGTGGAAATGGTTCGCGACTGGGAGGTGCAGTTGTTTGTTGCGAACCGAGCGGAGGTGTTCTGCAAAGCGGTCCCCAAGCCTCCGCTTGGTTTCCCCAATGTAGAGGAAGCCACACCGGATACAATGGATGCAGTATACCACATTGGCAAATGTGCAGGTGAACCTCTGCTTAATGTGGAAAGTCATCTTGGGGCCTGGGATAGGGGTGAGGGACGAGGTGTGGGGGCAAGTGTAGCATTTCCTGTGGTTGCAGGGGAAGGTGCCGGGTGTGGTGGGGTTGGAGGGCAGTGTGGAGCAAACAAGGGAGTCACGGAGAGTGGTCTCTCCGGAAAGCAGACAGGGGTGGGGATGGAAAAATGTCTTGAGTGGTGGGGTCGGATTGTAGATGGCGGGAGTGTCGGAGGATGATGCGTTGTATCCGGAGGTTGGTAGGGTGGTGCGTGAGAACGAGGGGTATCCTCTTTGGGCGGTTGTGGCGGGGGCGGGGTGTGAGGGATGTGTTGCGGGAAATGCGGGAGACGCAGTCAAGGGCGTTCTCGGCCACTGTGGGGGGAAAGTTGCGGTCCTTGAAGAACTTGAACATCTGGGATGTGCGGGAGTGGAATGCCTCATCGTGGGAGCGGAGGCGGAGGAATTGGGAATAGGGGATGGAATTTTTGCAGGAGGTTGAGTGGGAGGAGGTGTATTCTAGGTAGCTGTGGGAATCGGTGGGCTTGAAATGGACATCAGTTACAAGCTGGTTTCAACCAGCTTTCCAAATTGGTATCTGGGAATCGCAGCTTTTTTTTTGGCAGGGCGGAGGGAGTGCAGGTGTGATATTTGTTGAGGTGAGAAGCTTTTTTCCCTGGATGAGGGTATGCCCACCTCAGCTCGACTGGCTATTTATTGCAGGTAGCGTGGGCTCTTGTAAATCTCCTTTTGCATGGTGCCAGTGAGACAGCCATCCCGATCGGCACTGACTGGTGTGGCACCACCGTTTATCCGTGCTGGTACCCCAAACAGGACTGGCTGAGACAGCGGCTTTAAGAGAGGCAGTGCCCACCATCGACCAGCAGGTTGCCTAATGGTGACAGGCAGGGGCTGGTGAAGGGATGGAGTGGGGGAGGATGCTTCAGTTTACAAAGGAGATCAAAGAGAGCAGCATCTCATAAATTACTCCTTGCTTTGTCACCATGCTTTGGCCTGTCTGATCTGGTGCCACACAATTCCCTTCCCTTCCTGGGTCCACTCATCCACCAATTTAGAAATGTGGTTCTGAATAAAGGAACCTTTCATTTTAAGAGCAGAGCAGGTTTTAGTTCCAGTTTAAAAGAGTGGAGGTGGCTTTACACAATATCCAATAACACACTTTTCGTGTTCTGGAAGCATTTGTGGGGGTGGAAGAGCAGTTTGGAGGAGCTTTACTCTGTACCTAACCCCAATCTACTGCTGTCCTGGGAGCGTTTGTGGCGGGGAGAGCAGGGAGCAACAGTGTACAGGGAGCTTTACTCTGCATTTAACCCTGTGCTGTCCCCGTCCTGGGAGTGATTGATGGGGGTGGACAGTGCAGAGAGAGCTTTACTCAGTATCTAACCCCGTGCTGTCCCCATCCTGGGAGTGATTGATAGGGATGGACAGTGCAGAGAGAGCTTTACTCAGTATCTAACCCCGTGCTGTCCCCGTCCTGGGAGTGATTGATGAGGATCTACTCTTTATTCATTCACGGGATGAGGGTGTCGCTACTTGGCAGCATTTATTGCCCAGACAGCAATTAAGAGTCAACCACATTGCTGTGGGTCTAGAGTCACATGTAGGCCAGGCCAGGTGAGGATAGCAGTTTCCTTCCCTAAAAGGACATCAGTGAACCAGATGGGATTTTCCTAACAATCGGCAATGGATTCATGGTCATCATTAGATACTTGATTCCAGATATTTTATTGAATTCAAACTCCACCCTCTGCCATGGTGGGATTCAAACCCGGGTGCCCAGAACTTTATCTGGGTCTTCTGCAGTAACAGTCCCACGATAATACCGCTACACCATCACCTCCCCATGACATAGAGAGACCTTTACTGTCAGTTTAAAAGAATTAGAAACATGATCCTGTTCCAGACAAGTCCAGGGTTTTGAGACTGGTTGGGGGCAGGATACAAGGCATGAATCTCAATCCCAGAAAAATGGGATGGTGTCGGGTGAGACACGAACTTTTCAGAAAATCACCATTCTGACTCATAGGAACCCTTTTCCAGTTTTAACCAAGATGATGCGGGGGTAGGTGGGCTTGACCAGGTCCTGGCCTAGTCATTTTAAATTTCATGAAGGCTCTGCGTGGCCCAGGTTTATGCTGCCTTCCAGACTGCATCTCACTCGCCTGGCCAAGATTCAACCAGTAAGAAGGAGGTGGGCACTTCCGAACGGCTGCAGTGTTTTCAGCGTCGCTTGTAGGTCTAAGGTGCTGCTTGTGACGCTTGCCTGCTTCCTTGCCAACTGGGTGGCACAGTGGCTCAGTGCCGCCTTACAGTGCCAGGGACCCACGTTCAATTCCACCCTCAGGTGATTGTCTGTATGGAGTTTGCACATTCTCTGTATGGGTGTGCTCCAGTTTCCTCCCCCAGTGCAAAGATGTGCAGGCTAGGTGGACTGGTCATGCTAAATTATCCTGTAGTGTTCAGGGATGGTCCTGGGTGGGATACTCAGAGTCAGTGCAGTGCAGGCTTGTTGGGCCGAAGGGCCCGTTCCCACACTGTCAGGATTCTATGATAATAGAGGCCCTTCCCTTCCCCCACTGCCCATGCAGCACACAAACTTTGATCCAAAGATTCCTGCTGAAAGTAGTCCAATGGCAAATATTTTCTGCATCTAGGAGTCAAATAGGCGCTGCCACAGTAAAATATTTGAGTCGTCCAGAGGTCTGAGCTAGGGCGAGTTGGTGGAATTTAAATGCAATCATAAGCCCGAAATTGAAAGCTCAGTCACGACGAATGTGAAACCTTTGGTGATCATTATAAAACAAACCCATCTGGTTCACGAATGTCCTTTGGAGGAGGAAATCCACCATCCTTATCTGGTCTGGCCTTCACTCATACAGTCATACAGCACAGAAACAGACCTTTCGGTCCAACCAGTCCATGCCGAACTTAATCCCAAACTAATCTAGTCCCACTTTCCTGTTCCTGGCCCATTTATCTATAAACCCACTTATCCAAATGTCTTTTAAACGTTGTAACTGTGCCCACACGCACCATTTCCTCTGGGTGTCCATTCCCCACGCAAACCTCTCTCTGTGTAAAACCTGTGACCCTCATGTCTTTTTTAAATCTGTCTCCCCTCACATTAAAAATGCACCCCTACCCTAGAGAAAAGACATCTGCCATTATCTTTGCCTATACCCCTCGTTACTTTACATATTTCCATAAGGTCGCTTCTCAACCTCCTACGCTGCAGTGAAAAAAAGTCCCAGCCTCACTTTATGACTCAAACCTTCCATAACCCAGACACTACATGGCTTAATCGTAAATGCCCTTTAAAATGTCCCGAGTGGGAGACTTGATGCAATTTGGCATACCCAACAAATGCACCTTCCAGTGTT
Source organism: Stegostoma tigrinum (assembly GCF_030684315.1). NCBI lineage: Eukaryota > Metazoa > Chordata > Chondrichthyes > Orectolobiformes > Stegostomatidae > Stegostoma > Stegostoma tigrinum. Next base: position 102,497 of record NW_026728279.1, read on the forward strand.
AGATAAAGACAAGTTACCTTCAATTAGGGTCTTGATCCTTTTCACAATGTCTCCAATTTGGGGTTCCACCTTATCTCCTATGTAGTAGAGAAATGCAGTTTGTCATTGATCAGAAATGGAAATATGGGCTAATTGTAAAGTCTCTCTCGCTCTCTTACTAGTCTGATCGGTATTTTCAGTTGCCGGAGGGTTGGCAAACAGCTGACATAGATTTAAGACAATTGCTTTTTAAAAGGACTGGTGGTACTGTGAGAGTATAGCTATCTTCACCGAGTGAGTGGCTTGGATTCGGAATGCGCCGTCAGACAGGGGTGTGTCATTTAGCCCTTTTGAGATTTTCCCCTATCCCACCGCTCATTAGGATCACAGCTGAGCATTCAACAGGACTGGATTAATATGGGATATCTGGTTGGCATAAACAAGTTGAACCGAAAGGTCTGTTTCCTTGCTGTACATCTTTACAACTCTAAAACTGTTCTCAGTTTCTCCCTCATGACCTTTGATGCCTTCAAAATCTTGTTTTGTGATTTTGAGGGTACAGAATTACACAGGTTCATTGCCCTGAGTCAACCTCATCTCTGTTCTAAACGGTCTGTCTCATATCCTGAAATGTATTTCCCTGGTTCTAGGCTCCCCCACTCAGGGGAAACAGCCTCCATATGTCTAGCCCTGTTCAAATTTTGTACGCTAAGATCAGAAGGATATGGGGAATGACCTGCTCTTTGGCAGATTTTTTGGGCTGAACGGACTCCTACTGCATAGTAACACTCGGTGATTCATTAAGTAGCCATTGAGTCATACAGACCCTTCACCCATACAGTCCACACCGACCATAATCCCAAACTAAACTAGTCCCATCTGCCTGTGCCTGGCCCATATCCCTCCAAACCTTTCCTATTCATGTACTTATCCAAATGTCTTTTAAATGTTGGAACTGTACACACGTCCAGTACTTCCTTGAAAGTTCATTCCACACATAAACCACTCCCTGCATAAAAAAAATTGCCCCTCAAGTCTTTTTTTTAAATCTTTGTCATCTCACCTTAAAAATATGCCCCACTATTCTTGAAACCCTCCACTCTAGAGTAAAGACACCTGTCATTCAACTTACCTTTACTTCTCATGATTTTATAAACCTCAAGGTCACCCCTCAACCTCCTTAGCTCCGGTGAAAAAGTCCCAGCCTCTCCTTGTAACTCAAACCCTCCATTCCTGGCAACATCCTGATAAATCTTTTCTGAACCCTCTCCAGCTTAATTACATTCCTGTAACAGGGAGACCAGCACTGGACACAGTGCTCCAGAAGTGGCCTTACCAATATCCTGTACAACTTTAATATAACGTCCTACTCCTATATTCAAAGGTCTGAGCAATGAAGGCAAGCTTGCTAAAAGCCTTCTTAACTAGCCTGTCTACCTGTGATGCAAACTTCAAAGAATTATGTTTCTGAACCCTGAGGTCTTTCTGCCAATATAGAAGTTATGACATCACCTTTGCTGAAGCCCTGCTCTGTAGTTTTTCATCTATTGCAAATACTTTGCTATGTGACAGGGTAGTAATTTGCCTCCCCCTGGCTGTGGTCCCAGCTGATGCAGGAGGCAAAATAATGAAATGAGAGGCTGGATGAACACAGCAGGCCCAGCAGCATCTCAGGAGCACAAAAGCTGATGTTTTGGGCCTAGACCTCTCTGATGAAGGGTCTAGGCCCGAAACGTCAGCTTTTGTGCTCCTGAGATGCTGCTTGGCCTGCTGTGTTCATCCAGCCTCACATTTCATTATCTTGGATTCTCCAGCATCTGCAGTTCCCATTATCACTGACGCAGGAGGCAAGCAGGTCCTACAATTGACACATTGTCCACGTTCCGAATCCCTTCAGAACCATCGATTCTGCTTTCTCTCCACAGATGCTGCAAGACCTGCTGAGTTTCTCCAGCACTTTCAGGGTCATTACATTTTGCTTCAGATCCCCAGCATCCCTTTTTTACATCTGGCACAAAGTCAGAAATCACATGACACCAGGCCATAGTCCAACACAAGCATTCAGGATGCACTCCCTCCTCAGGTAAAGGAGCAGCGCTTTGAAAGTTTGTGATTTCAAAATACCCGCTGGACTATAACCTGGCATGGTGTGAGTCCTGACTTTGTCCACCCAGTCCAACACCAGCATCTAATTAATATTATCTTTGGGAGACCACGTCTGGAACATATCCTGCACATTTCTAGTCCCCGTGTCTAAGAGGGGGACAGATAATTTTAATCAACCTGAGCAAGCAATGTTATAAGATGGTCCTGGAGCAGGGGGCCTTGAACACGGATATTCTGACCTACATTCTCTGATTTTTTTTTTGCTTTGCAGAGACCACTGAGGTCTGTGCATAGCAGTGACTTCCAAAAGCAGAAATCAATCTGCTAACACACCAAGGCGTATGGAAATAGAAGTGGTGTAACGGAGGTTCACTACCCGGATGGCTGGAAAGATGAACAAGGAGATGACTCCTGTATTCCCTGGAGTTTAGAAAATCAAGGGGGAGGAGTGTGAGTTCTTCAACTAAATGTACAAAATGCCAACAGGTTAGATGCAGGAAGGGCACATTTATTCACACACACACGCTCCAGCGCCACCACCACCAGGGATGGAGACAGAAGCGGTGGGGGGGGGGTTAATTTTATGGTTAGAGGTTAGCACTGAGGAACGATTTTCTTCACTTGGGGAAAGAGATGGAGAGAGAAAGACAGAGTCAGACAGGTAGAATTGACATAGAGAGACAGATAGAGAGAGAGAGAGAGAGAGAGGGAGAGACAGAAAGATGGGGGAAAAGAGAGTCAGAGAAAGAGAGAGATGGAGAAAAAGACAGAGAGAGAGAGAGAGAGAGAGAGAGAGAGAGAGAGAAAGAGAGAGAGAAAGAGGTATATGGAGGCAAATCATTTGAAATTTCTCCATCTCCCAGGAGGGCAGTAGAGGCTCACATCCCCAAACACCACTATCTGAGGTAGGATGTATGGCTCTAGAATACAGCCTTTTCGTCCTCAAGACCCAGGGCACCTGGGTAGAAGATGGTCAGCCTTGATCCTGCGGGACAGTTGAAAAGAAAAGACTCCTCCACTATCTTCAATACACTGATGGGAAGAAAGGTTCCTTGAAAAATAAACAGTTTATTTTGTTTGCTGCCCCACTGAAACCAATTTGCAGTCATTCCTCTTCAGTCTCCAACCTCCATCCCCTAATAAGTAATGCGCTCCCTTCCCTTTCTCTCCCAAATGTTAACTCAGCTGGTTTATTAAACTAAGGTCAGGTTCTATATGCAGGCTGACAGCACACAGTTCCACCTCACTACGCCCTCTCCTATTGTCAAATTGTTAGGCCTAATATCAAGTACTAACCGAAAAGGAATCAAATACAGGAAAGGCCAACTTTACTGTTTGGTGTCAATAAAATGCGGAGCTGGAGGAGCACAGCAGGTCAGACAGCATTTGAGAAACAAGAAAATCAATGTTCCAGGTAGGGACCCTGCCTCATCCAGCTTCATTCCATCCTCAAACCTTACAGCTTCCACAAAGTAGTTGGATGAATTCTCAAAGTGTCATAACATTCAAGGCTACCACAGGAAAGGGGGACTGGTGTCGTCAAATCTTCGCCCATGCATGTGTTGACCCCGTTCTCGGCTGTTTCAATGTTTTCCTGACCGCCCTTGGGGCTACCCTTCATAAACCTGCTGCCTTCACAGCACTAGGGCCCTGGGTTTGATTCCACTCTCGAGCGGCTATCTATGTGGAGTTTGCACATTCTCCCCGTGTCTCCCACAGTCCAAAGATGTGCAGGTTAGGTGGATTGGCCATGCTCAATTGTCCATTGTGTTCAGGGCTGTGTAAGTTAAATGGATTAGACATGGGAAATGCAGGGTTACAAGGAGTGGGTACAGGATGGGTCTGGGTGGGATGCTTTTTGGAAGAGTGGTGTGGACTTGTTGGGCCGAATGGCATGTTTCCACACTGTAGGGATTCTTTGAATACTCTATGAATTCCATGAAAAAAAAACTTGGTATTGTCCAAAACTCAACTTCTCCTGTGACTGTACTCACACCGAGTTCCATTCACCCATCACACCCTACACTCTCAACTCACACAGGCTCATTATAACCTCCCCCTACACTCCCTCCGATCTCTGTCACCTCCTCCTGTCCCTACACGCCCTCCCTATCTCTGTCACCCATTCCGGCCCCTCTGCTCCCTCCCTATCTCTGTCATCCCCTCCAGCCCCTACTTCCCCTCCCTATCCCTGTCACCTCTTCCAGCTCCTGACAGCCCTGCCTAACTCTGTGACCACCTTCAGCTGCCAACACCCTCTTCCTATCTATGTCTCCTACTCCAGCCCCATGCCTCCTCATCTCCGTCACTTCCTCCAGCCCCCGACACCACCCCCATCTCTGTCACTCCCTCCAGCCCTTATGCTCCCTCCCTATCTGTGATACCTGCTCCAGCTTTACAGCCCTCTGAGATCTCTGCCCCTGCTCCCAAAACATCCGTCATTTTGGCTGCCTAACCCCCATACCCTCCCTCACCATTCCTCTGCGCAAGACCTGATATTCATTACACTACAACTTCCAAATGCTCTTTCGGATTCCTGGGAAGAATTCCTTGACGTCGCCTGAAAAATATCTCGAAGTACGCCCTGAGGGTATGGTCGACGTCAACAGAAATAACGCTAGCCGGGCACGAGAGTTGATTGGAGCCCATCTTACCCTAGAAGCGGGCCAAGTCAACTTGGGAACAACTCCTTTTTGATTCCTCACGCCAGGGCTCAGTATCTGGAAGTCAAGGTGTTCAACTTCCAAACGGACACACTGGAAGAGTTGAAAGGCTGCCAAACCAGGCAGGGAAGCATTTTTGGTCTCCTTATCTGAGGAAGGGTGTTGTGGCGATGGATGAAGTGCAGAGAAGGTTTACCAGACTGGTACCAACATATAAGGAGAGACTGGGTTGGTCAGGCTTGTGTTCACTGAGGTTTGGAAGAATGAAGGGTGGACTCTTATAGAATCCATTAAATTCCCAACTGGGCAGGATGTGTCAGATGCAGGAAGGTGGAGAAGTCCAGAAACTGGGGTCATTGGTTAAGGAAAATGGGTAAACCTTTTAGGACTGAGATGAAGGCAAATTTCTGCACCTCAAAAGAGGTGAGCCTGTGGAATTCATTGCCACAGAAAGCAGCTGAGGACAAAACATTGTATGCTTTCAAGAAGCAGCAAGGTATAGCTCTTGTGGCTAAAAGGATGAAGGGATCCATGGGAAAAGGACTAGGGTATTGAACTCGATGATCAGACATGATCATATTGAATGGGGGAGCAGATTCATGGGTTTATATGGCCTACACCTTCTCCTATTTTCTATGCTTTTACGCAGAAGGTGACTGCAGCTGTTGAAAAATAATAGAGTTCAAAAAGTGTAAATTAAGAGAAATATTTTCCAAAGCTTGAAGGAGACAAGAGGGCAGAGTTTTAAGACAAATGGAGAAATGGTTAACAAAACCTTTGTGAGGGTTTCTGAAGTTGCAGCCAGCATGATAGTGAAGGATGTACCAGTCGATGTGATATATTTAGAACTATAGAATTTCTACAGTTTAGACAGAGGCCATTCAGCCCATCAAGGCTGCACCAACCCAGGTCCAGGCTGTAATGTAGCAATTTAGCACAGCGAATCCACCCTAACGTGCATATCCCTGGGCACAACGGGAAACTTAGCATGGCCAATCCACCATAACTTGCACATCTTTGGACTGTGAGGGAAACCGGAACACCCAGAGGAAATCCACACAGACACGAGGGAGAATGTGCGAATTCCACATGGACAGTCATCCAAAGACGCGCATTCAGAGAGCCCAAGCAGACACGATGGGCTGAATGGCCTCCTCCTGCCTAGGAATTCCAAAAGCGTGTTAGCAGCTGCAGAGCAACCGTCGAAAGGGAATCAGATTCAAGAGTGGTAGGGGAAAGGGGGCAGTGATGGGGACCACAAAGATCATGCTTCCATCCATGAGCAGCGGATGTAATGGGCCGAGCGGCCTCCTCCGAGTCACGGGGTCTCTGCTGCAGCTCGGGGTCTGTACCCAGCTCCATGGCAGCAAGCAGGTCTGTCTTCAGAGAGGTCTCCTCGTTTCCTGTCAAAGGAGAAAAGAGGGAATCAGTTAAAGAGAGGAAGAATTGTTAAGAACTGGGCTGGGCGGGGTCAAAGGCCAACCAGCTGACGTCCGAGGGTGACCATTGATGTCCCTTCCTTTGCGAAAGGATCACACTGACCCCCGGTGGGATAGTGAATTCCTGGGGTCTTTGGCAAGCTCTCTCCCTACTGCCCAACCCAACCCCTCCCATTCCTCTGCCAACAACGTCAGGTTCGTCCGGCCCGGCCCGGCCTCTCTGGTTTCGAGGGCTTCCTTTCTGCAGGAGGAAAGGAAAACGTCCTCTCAGTTTCGGCTTTGTCTAGAATGGGCCGCATGGGCTGAGTGGCCTCTCGGCCAGCTCAGGAGTTCCCAGTCGGAGATATATTGTCACTCATGGTCATAAATTGGTCAGAAGTGCGATGTGAACCCACCCACCCCCCGTCCCAACTCCATGCCCTCTGCTGGGAGCCATCCCATTGCCCTCACCAATTCCCGCCATCATCCCTTCAGGCGGGAGAGCGCGGTGACCGTTACTGCCTTCCCGCCAAAAAGCCAACCGACATTGAAAACGCGGAAAGGGGCGTGGTTTAGCGCAGGTAGGGGGCGCGGCCTGAGCGTATGGGGGCGCGGCTTCGCGTGATCGTTGGGTGCCGGAGCAGGACAGGAGGGGGTGTGGTTTGGTCTGAGGTCGGTTGGGGGTGAAAGGGGGCGTGGTTTGGGCGTGTGCACGCGTGCGTGGTTCGTATGTTGGGGGTGCGAGGATGAGGTGTGTCGGGGGTGTGGTTCGGGTATGGTTTGGGTTGGAGGGGGTGCGGCCTGGGCTGGAGGGGGCGTGGTTTGGGTGTGCGCGTTTGCGGTTCGCGCTGGAGGGGGCGTGATCTGGGTTGATGTGGTTACGTTTTGGGCTGGAGGGGGTGTGGTCTGGGTGGGTGGGGGCGTGGTTTGGGTGCCATGGTCAGCGCAGGGCGGGGCATGATTTGAGTGTTTATGGGTGCGGTTTTGGCTGGAGGGGGTGTGGTTAGAACAGGAAGGGGGGCGTGGGTTGGAGGTGAGGCGGGTGCGATTCGCGCTGGAGGGGTGTGGTTTGGTTGGAAGGGGCGTGGTCTGCGTATCCTCCCTTTTGGCGGCTTGAGAGAGAGAGACGGGGGAATGTTGCGTGGTGGGCGTGGCTAACCTGCCGGTTTGGACCCGTGTGGGCGTGGCACGTGGAGATAACGGCCAATGGCTTGTGAGAGGGGCGTGACCATTTTTTGCAATGGCTCCGCGTGTGTGGGCGGGGTGATGAGCGATTGGGAGGTGTGGCTACCTTAAGAGGGCGTGGTTTATGTGAGAGGACCAGGGCTTACCTCTGGGTTGAGAGGAGCTGGATGGACACATCAGGCCAAGCAGCATCTTAAGGGCAGGAAGGCTGACGTTTCTGGCCTAGACCCTTCATCAGAAAAGGGGAAGGGGAGGAGGGCTCTGAAATAAATAGGGAGAGAGGGGGAGGCGGATCGAAGATGGATAGAGGAGAAGATAGTTGGAGAGGAGACAGACAAGTCAAAGAGGTGTGGATGGAGGCTGTAGAGGTGAGTGTAGGTGGGGAGGGGATAGGTCGAGGTGATGAGTTTAGTGGGTAGGAAATGGGGGTGCGACTTGAGGTGGGAGGAGGGGATAGGCGAGAGGAAGAACAGGTTAGGGAGGCGGGGACGAGAAACTAGCCAAACTCGTCCTGCCTCCCTAACCTGTTCTTCCTCTCGTCTATCCGCTCCTCCCATCTCAAGCTGCACCTCCATTTCCTTCCTACTAACCTCATCCCGTCCCCTTGACCTGTCCGTCCTCCCCGCACTGACCTATCCCCTCCCTACCTACACTCACCTCTACAGGCTCCATCCCTGCCCCTTTAACCTGTCTGTCTCCTCTCCACCTATCTTCCACTCTACCCATCTTCGATCCACCTCCCCATCTCTCCCTATTTATTTCAGAACCCTCTCCCCATCCCCCATCTCTGATGAAGGGTCTAGGGCCAAAACGCCAGCCTTCCTGCCCTTAAGATGCTGCTTGGCCTGCTGTGTTAATCGAGCTCCACACCTTGTTATCTCGGATTCTCCAGCATCTGCAGTTGCTATTATCCCTAGATTGAGAGACACAGGTTCACATCAGGACTGCTCCACAGGTGTGTAGCTACATGACTGAGTGAATGAATGTCATTTGTACTCTGAAAATGACAATGAAAAACACGGTAAAATACAGTAGAAAAGTGGATTCTCTGGCTCCATTACTACTACAACCTCAACCAAGCCTAAAGACCCTGCAAGTTGATAAGAAAAACAAGTTTAATATTTTAAAAATGAGAGTCAGGGAGGTTTACTGCAATTGTCCAAGGTGCTGGTGGGACTAGATCAGGAGTACAGTGAGCAGTTTTGATCTCTTTATCTAAGTGAACAGATCATTTCAGACCCTCTGACGACGCAGCACTCTCTCTGCACTGACCCTCCAATGTTGTCACTCCCTCTGCACTGCCCCTCCGACTGCCTGCTTCGTCAGCACTGATCCTCCGACAGTGATCACTCCCTCAGTGTTGACCCTCTGACAGCACCTGCTCCCTCAGCACCAGCCCTCCCTTAACTTCTTCCCTGTTTCCCCCCTCGTCTCCTCTTCCCCTCCCTCTTACCTGCCCCATCTTCTTCGTCTCTTCCCCTCCCCCTCCCCCTCTATTCCCCTCCTGCTGTTGCTCTTCTCTTCTCTCCCTCCCTTGTTCCCTTCGGCTCCCTCGCCTCTTTCCTCCTCTCATTTCCATCTTCCCTCTTCTCTCTCCCTTACACATTCATCCCCTCCATTCTGGGGTGCTCTGCCCAAGACCACAAGAAATTACAGAGCATTGTGAACACAGCCCAGTCCACCATGCAAACCAGAATTCCAAGCACTGATTGCATCTATACTTCCCGCTGCCTCGAGAAAGCTGCCAGCATGATCAAAGACCCCTCCCATGACTGTTATATTCTCTTCTACCATCTTCCATCAGGCAGAAGATGCAAACTTTTGAGAACACGTACCAACAGATTCGAGAACAGCTTCTTCCCTACTGTTCACAGGCTTATGAATGGATCTCACATATTACAGTTGATCTTTCTCTGCATCTTCTCTAAAGCTGAAACACTGTAGCACAGAAGCAGACCAGATATCCTGAATTAATCTAATGGCAGTTGCCAGCATTTGGCCCATAGCCCTCTAAACACTTCCTATTCATGTACCCACCGAGATGTCTTTTG
>NW_026728279.1:116898-136415 GCF_030684315.1 Stegostoma tigrinum
CAATCGACAATGGATTCACGGTCATCATTAGGCTCTTAATTCCAGATAGTTATTGAGGTCCAACTCCTCCATCTGCCGTGGCGGGATTTGAACCTGGGTCCCCACGACGTGACCTGGGTCTCCGGATTAACAATCCAGCGATAATAGCACCAGGGCATTGCCTCCCACTTCTGACTGGACCGCTCAAATTTTAATGTTGATCTCGATCTCTGTGTGCCTTCTCTGTCCCTGTAATGTTGTATTCCTCGGTCTGATCTGTTACCCTGATGCACTCTGTGTGGTATGATCAGCCTGCTCGGCACTCAAAACAAAACTTTTCACTGTATCTGGATACACATGAAAATAACAAATCAAATCAAAAATATAGCTCCACTATCTTATGCAGGGAGTGAGTGTTGAAGATGGGGGTTAGTGCCTTGATCAAGGGCTGGGGTGACCACTTTGCCCTGGACGGGGTCGGGCTACATGAGTGTTGCTGGAGCCGCACCTGTCCAGGCAAGTGGAAGGTATTCCATCACCCACCTGCCTTGTGCCTTGTCGATGGTGGGACAGGCTTTGTGGGGGGTTGGGAGAGTCAGGAGGGGAGTTGCTCACTACAGGACTCCCAGCCTCTGACCTGCTCTTGTAGTCACAGTGTTCGCATTGTTGGAACGCTCCGGCTGAACTGAAGCACCTTTTGCCTTCGTGAATGTATGTAAAAAAAAATCCCGTGGCTGTTATAGGGTGGGAGAGGGGTAGTGGTCTTCGGGTTCCTGAGGCTAATATTTATTGATCGACCAATCTGCATAACAAACAGCTGACCTGGGACATTAGCACTTTGCGGATCATGGGAACTTGCTGTGTGCAGATGGGCTGGTGTGTTTTACACATTTTGCCCCTGATCCTGAATGGGCAGTGAGGTGCTTTGGCAGCTTTGGAGGTGGTAGAAGGTGCTCGACAGATGCAATGTTTTTACGTCAGAGAATGGATGCCCCCATAAAAGCCAATCCTTGTCTGTTTTCCTCCTGCTCTTGTCTCTTTGGGGCGGCACGGTAGCTCAGTGGTTGGCACTGCAGCCTCACAGCACCAGGGACCCGGCTTCGATTCCAGCCTCGGATGTCTGTCTGTGTGGCGTTTGCATGTTCTCCCTGTGTCTGCGTGGGTTTCCTCCGGGTGCTCCGGTTTCCTCCCGCAGTCCAAAGATGTGCAGGCTAGGTGGATCGGCCATGCTAAATTGCCCATAGTGTTCAGGGGTGTGTGGGTTATAGGGGAATGGGTCTGGGTGGGATGCTTCAAAGAGCAGTGTGGACTTGTTGGGCCGAAGGGCCCGTTTCCACACTGTAGGGAATCTAATCTAATCTCCCTCTCTCTTCCAATCCACGCTGTAGGCTCAGCTCCTGGAACTGAGGACCCAGAATTACCAGCTGTCAGACCAAGTACGGAAGCAAAATGCAGGTGAGGAAGTGACAGGAATTGGACAGAGCAGGGTTTATTGCTGGATGGCGTAGAGGGAGATTTACTCTGTATCTAACTCCATGCTGTCCCTGTCCCTGGGAGTGTTTGATATGGGGGGGCGGGAAACAGTGTAAAAGGAGCTTTACTCTGTATCTAACCCCGTGCTGTCCCTGCCCTGGGAGTGTTTGATGGGGGGACAGTGCAGACGGAGTTTTACTCTGTATCTAACCCCGTGCTGTCCCTGCCCTGGGAGTGTTTGATGGGGGGACAGTGCAGAGGGAGTTTTACTCTGTATCTAACCCTGTGCTGTCCCTGCCCTTGGGAGTATTTGATGGGAGGGGACAGTGCAGTGGGAGCTTTACTCGATATCTAACCCCGTGCTGTCCCTGCCCTGGGAGTGTTTGATGGGGGGACAGTGCAGAGGGAGCTTTACTCGATATCTAACCCCGTGCTGTCCCTGCCCTGGGAGGGGACGGTGCAGAGGGAGCTTTAAGATTTTGCTGCGAGCTGGAATCAGTGATTCAGGAAGGGAATGGAGGCAGCTGTCACTCGGTGGATGGTAACCTTCTCCCTGCCTCCCACGTTTCAGAACTGAGTTCCCTGCGGCAGAAGTCCAGCAATGTGGAACGGGATCTGGCGAAAGCTCAGAAGGTAAGTGCTGACACACTCTGGTACTCCCCCCATCCCTGGTGTCACCCCTTATTCCCCAGAAAGGCTCCGAGTGCTATCTCTGTTATCCTGAGCCTTCCTTTTGAAGGATGCTGTGATCACAGAGCAGGGGAGGGGCAGGTATTGGGCGCTGAGCAGGGATGGGGGAGGGCATGGCTGCAATTTGGGTATGCGGATGTGGTGGTCGTAGGGTGCCTTGAAACTGCCGAACTATCTGGAAGAAATCCCTCCCCCACTCCTCATTTGTCACTGTTTCCGTGTGGGAGCTGGCCAGCCATTCTGTCCCTGTCCTGTGTGTGTTTTCTCGGGTCAGTGTGGGTTGAGCTTTACTGTGCATCTAGCCCTGTGCTATCCCTTGTCCTGGGAGTGTTTGATGGGGATTACAGTGTAGAGGGAGCTTTACTCTGTGTCTAGCTCCCTGTCCTGGGAGTGTTTGATGGGGGTTACAGTGTAGAGGGAGCTTTACTCTGTACCTAACCCCCTGTCCTGGGAGTGTTTGGGTGGACAGTGTAGAGGGAGCTTTGTGCGATATCACTCAGGGCAGAGGGCCCGCGCGGCTGGCTCCCTACAATGTGGAGTTGCACACTTAACCATGTTTAATTTCTCTCCCTTCCCCCAGGCTGTAATGAAAAGCAAGAAGGCCCAGGTGAGGTTACTGCATGTCCACTCCTGACATCTAAACCTTCCCACCATCCACTGGTGCTCTCCTTCCTTGGCTCTCGCCTCCCTCTGGCCGTAGCACCCTGTGACCCTGCCTTGCTGCTCCTCCTTGGGGACGGCCTTTCATGGCTTTGCAGTACCATTCGGGGCAGTGGGACGCAGGGAAGCAGCTCCTGCTCCCTACCCTCTCGAATTCCCTGCCCTTGGTGTGGATTGCCCAGAGTATGTGTGTGTAGCGGAGCCGTCTTGTGTACACAGAAACTCTCGGCTGGGTGCAAACAGGAAAATGCTGTCAGTCTGCCTGTGGCACCCTTTTCACCTCCCCTCACTGTGGGAGCATATCGGAAACCCCAAGCCCCCTGCTATTCCCAGAGTGGCCGCCAAAGCTAGTTGACTATCTCATTTCTAACTCCTTCTGAGAGTTCCTGCTGCCTTCCTTTTAATCCTGCTTTGTCAACCAACCTTTTATTTTTTATTCTCTAACATTTGTTCCTCAGTACTGATACATGGAAAGGCACCATTAAAAGGCAGCTGTTGTAAAAACTGTGTTCCTGTACTTCTGTGTCTTTTATAAAAGATATTCTGTTCCATGCTGCCCTCAAAGAGGGGAACACAAAGTAATAATTTTTGCATTCATTCACGGGATGAGGGCTTGGCCTGGCATTTCTTGCCCAGAGGGCAGTTAAGAGTCAATTACATTGCTGTGGGCCTGGAGTCACAGATAGGGGTGGCGTGTTTCCTTCCCTAAAGGATGTAAGTGACCCAGACTGGATCTTTCTAGCCATCATCAGACTCCCGAATTCCCCGAATCCCAACCTATTCAAATCCCACCATCTGCCGCAGCGAACCCTGGGCCCCGAACGTTACCCATGTCCCTGGATTAACAGCAATAATCCCACTAGGGCCGTTGCCTCTGCTTCTGGGCAGACCTCCGTCCACCTCCCCGAACCCAGTGGGGTTTCTTTTCCCTGACGGCTGGCTGGCTCCTTGTTCCGGGTTTGTGTCGGATTTAGCCTTCCTCTGACTTCCGCGGGGTAGTGGGAGCAGGGCAGAGGGGGGTGGCTTTGCAGTTGGAGCGCTCCCAATTTTGTCTGTTAGTCTTGACCTATTTTGTTTGAATTCCCTCCCAACACGCCAGGAGGTGGATGCCCTGCTGAGTGAAAACGAGATGCTCCAGGGTAAACTACACAGCCAAGAGGATGACTTTCGCTTGCAGAACACCACGCTCATGCAGGAGCTGTCCAAGGTGAGCCGTTTGGCCCCTCTTTCCCACCACCCCCCCCCAACCGTCTCCTGTAACTACACACCCCCCCCACCCCCCCACCCCCCCCGGGTCAGCGAGTCACATACCACGGAAGCAGACCCTTCGGCCCAACTAGTCCTGTTATCCTAAACTAAACTGTCTCGTCTGCCTGTGTTTGGCCCAAGTCCCTCCAAACCTTTCCTTTCACATCCTTGCCCAAATTGCTGTTAAATTATGTTCCTGTACCCACATCTACCGCTTCCTCATTGCATACACGCACCACCCTCTGTGTGAAAAAGTTGCTCCTCTGGTCCCTTTTGAGCCTTTCCCTTCTCTCACCTTAAACCTGTGCCCCTCTGCTTTGGGACTCCCCCACCATGGGGGTAAAAAGACCTTGCTATTCACCCTATCCATGCCCCTCGTGATTTTATAAACCTCTGTAAGGTCGCCCCCTCAGCCTGTGACACTGCGACCTTTCCCTGTGCTGTAGATGTCCCCATCTGTCGACCTTAACAACTCTATAACAGTGTGGTCTGTCTCGGTTTAAGATGAGGAATTTCTTCAACAATTCCCCGCCTCCAGCGCATTCCATTAAAAAACTCCCCAGAAATGGAGAACCTTCGGGGATTCTCTCTCATGAACGATGATGCGTCAGCGAGCAATCTGGAACGTGACCGTTGACCTGTACTCCCAGAGGTAACTCTTTAAATCAAATCCAAATCCACCGTTTAACGTTCCAGAGAACGCTGGTGGAACACACCAGGTCTGGCCTGGAGAGAAAGCAGCGCCACTTGGAAGACTGGACTGGCTTGTGGGCGCCCAGTTTCCGAAACCTTTCAGTTCAGTACAGCATTCAGGACATTAACACACTCTCTCTCTCTCTCTCTCTCTGTCTCTCTCTCTCTCTCTCTCTCTGTCTCTCTCTCTCTCTGTCTCTCTCTCTCTCTGTCTCTCTCTCTCTCTGTCTCTCTCTCTCTCTGTCTCTCTCTCTCTCTCTCTCTGTCTCTCTCTCTCCACGGTTGCTGCCAGACCTCCTGAGTTTCTCCAGCTTTCTGTGCCTACTTCGGGCTTCCAGCTTCTTAAGAATTTTGCCTTTATTTAATGAAACAACAGCTTGATTTCAGTAAAAGGCTCTCACTGCAAGCTCCCTAGTGCTATTTCCTGATCAGCCTGTTAAAAATGTTATTACATACCTCTGCAGCAAGTAGGACTTCAAACTGTGTCTCCTGTCTCAGAGGAAGGGACGTTAGCACAAGAACTTCTACCAGCTCCCCACTGATTCGTAGAGGGGCACAGGTTAACTCTTCATGCTCTGTTCAGTCTCCACTATTCCTCCAAATAAATGAAAGCAGAACCTTGTGGATGCTGGAAGATTGAAATGAACTAAAAATAAGGAAAACATTACAAAAAACTGAGCATGCCCCGGCTGCAGATGTGGGTGGTGGGGGGAAGTGAGAGTGTCAGAGATAGAGAGACCGAGACAGAATGAATGTGTCCAGTCTAGCGTGACCCTTCAGAACTGAAGGGTGATTGGAAGTTCTCTGGTCAGGGGGTGGGGGGGAGACAAGAGGAGCAGATGGAGTTCAATCCAGACACGTGCGAGGTGTTGCATTTTGATAAGACAAACCAGGGCGGACACGGTGGCCCAGTGGTTACCACTGCTGCCTCATAGCACTAGGGACCCAGGCTCGATCCCACCCGTGGGCGACTATCTGTGTGGAGTTTGCACGTTCTCCCTGTGTCTGCATGGGTTTCTTCCCGCAGTCCAAAGATGTGCAGGTTAGGGTGGATTGGCCGTGCTAAATTGCCCCATAGTGTTCAGGGATGTGTAGATTAAGTGAGTTATAGGGGGATGGGTCTGTGTGGGATGCTCTGAGGGTCGCTGTTCGCCTGTTTCCACGTTGTAGGGATTCTGTGACTCCATGACTTACGCAACAATTAAAAACCGAAAGAACTGCAGATGCTGTAAATCAGAAACAAAACCAGAAGTTGCTGGAAAAGCTCAGCAGGTCTGGCAGCATCTGTGGAGAGAGAAATCAGAGTTGACGTTTCGGGTCCGGTGACCCTTCCTCAGAACTCTTACACACTTAATGGCAGGGACCTGGGCAATGTTGGCGAACAAAGAGACCATGAGGTGTGGGTATATATATAATTGGAGTGGCAGGTAGACAGGGCGGTGAGGGAGGGGTTTGGGACGCTCGCCTTTATCGGTTGGTGCGCTGAGTGTAGGAGTTGGGAGGCTCGTGTTGCGGCTGTATTGGTGAGGCTGTTTTTGGAATACTGTGTTCAATCCCAGTCTCCCATGTTATGGGAAAGACGTTGTTAAACTGGGAGGGGTTCAGAAAAGATTTACGAGGATGTTGGACCTATAGTGAGAGGCAGAATAGGCTGGGGCTATTTTCCCTGGCCCCTCAGATGCTGAGGGGTGACCGTGTAAGTGTGTATAAAATTATGAGGGTCTTGGATAGAATGAATAGCTGTCTTTTCTGCAAGGGTGGGGGAGACTAGAACTGGGGGCGTAGGTTTAAGGTGAGAAGGGAAGGATTTAAAAGGGACCTGAGGGGCAAGCTTCTCACGCAGAGGGTGGTGCGTGTATGGAATGAGCTGCCAGATGATGTCGTGGAGGCTGATACAGTTACAACATTTAAAATGCATTTGGATGGGGACATGAATAGGAAGGATTTAGAGAGATATGGGCCAAATACTAGCAGAGGAGAGTAGATCAGCATGGAATGGTTGGGCTGAATGTTCTATTTCTGTGCATCTGACTCATTTATAAATATCATATGGAGAGCGAATAGTGGTAGAGGTGTGAAATAGGTGTTGATGGCAGGTGGTCTGTCATTGGGTGCCTGACTCTGTCCCTCTCTCTGTGGCCCACTTCAGCTTTGTTCCCAGATCGAGGAGCTGGAGGCGGAGAACAAGCGGATCAAGGAGGGCTGTCCGGTGTCGGGCACAGCGCCCCCGCCGAGCCAGCTCGATGGGGAGTTGCTGCGGCTACAGGCTGAGAACACAGCACTGCAAAAAAACATGGCAGGTAATTCCCTCAAACTGCCTTTGAAGGGCAGTGTCTCACTGGGCAAGCATAACACTGTCTGTAACCCCGTGCCGTCCCTGGCCTGGGAGTGTTTAATCGGCCGGGGGGTGGGGTGGGGGGGGGTGTGGCACAGTGCAGAGGGAGCTTTACTCTGTTTCTAACCCTCTGTCCTGGGAGTGTTTGATGGGGGGGACAGTGTAGAGGGAGCTTTATTCTGTATCTGACTCTGTGTTGTCCTTGTCCTGGGAGTGTTTGATGGGGCACCGTGTAGAGGGAGCTGTACTGTGTACGTAACCGTGGTCTGCCCCTGACATGGGAGTGTTTGGATGGGGCGGTGGGGGAACAGTGAGTGTGACTAAATGTGATGCCTGTCATTTGCTGTCAGCTCTACAGCAGCGTTACGAGGCGGAAATCCACGCTCTGAGGCAGAGTGAGGAGAAACACGACCATGGGCAAGAAATGGACATTGTGGACGGGCAGGGTCCTGACGCTGAGCTAAAGGACGAAGTGGAGGAAGGCCCTCAGGACTCAAACAAAACCCTACTGGACAAACTGGAACAGGTTTGGAAACGTCAGAGGGGCTGAAAACAAAGGCAGAGGGAGTTCTTCTCCGTATCTAACCCCGTGCTGTCCCTGTCCTGGGAGTGTTTGATGGGGGACAGCGTAGAGGGAGTTCTTCTCCGTATCTAACCCCGTGCTGTCCCTGTCCTGGGAGTGTTTGATGGGGGACAGCGTAGAGGGAGTTCTTCTCCGTATCTAACCCCGTGCTGTCCCTGTCCTGGGAGTGTTTGATGGGAGTACAGTGTAGAGGGAGTTCTTCTCCGTATCTAACCCCGTGCTGTCCCTGTCCTGGGAGTGTTTGATGGGAGTACAGTGTAGAGGGAGTTCTCCTCCGTATCTAACCCCGTGCTGTCCCTGTCCTGGGAGTGTTTGATGGCAGTACAGTGTAGAGGGAGCTCTTCTCCGTATCTAACCCCGTGCTGTCCCTGCCCTGGGAGTGTTTGATGGGGGACAGTGTAGAGGGAGCTCTTCTCTGTATCTAACCCCGTGCTGTCCCTGCCCCTGGGAGTGTTTGATGGGGGACAGTGTAGAGGGAGCTCTTCTCCGTATCTAACCCCGTGCTGTCCCTGTCCCTGGGAGTGTTTAATGGGAGGACAGTGCAGAGGGAGCTTTACTCCGTATCTAACCCCATGCTGTCCCTGTCCCTGAGAGTGTTTGATGGGGGACAGTGTAGAGGGAGCTCTTGTCTGTATCTAACCCCGTGCTCTCCTGGGAGTGTTTGATGGGGGACAATGTAGAGGGAGCTTTACTCCGTATCTAACCTCGTGCTGTCCCTGTCCTGGGAGTGTTTGATGGGGGACAGCGTAGAGGGAGCTCTTCTCCGTATCTAACCCCGTGCTGTCCCTGTCCTGGGAGTGTTTGATGGGGGGACAGTGTAGAGGGAGCTTTACTCTGTATCTAACCCCATCCTGTCCCTGTCCCTGTCCCTGTCCCTGGGAGTGTTTGATGGGGGGACGGTGTAGAGGGAGCTTTACTCTGTATCTAACCCCATGCTGTCCCTGTCCTTGGGAGTGTTTGATGGGGGATGGTGTAGAGGGAGCTTTACTCTGTTCCTAACCCCCTGTCCCTGGGAGTGTTTGCTGGGGGAGGACTGAAAGCTTTGGCCGTGTGGCTGTGGGGGAGATGAGGACGGTGTGGATCTGGGGGTGGGGGGTGTCGGTGAGCTGTGAGAGGCCTCATTATAGTGACGTGCTTCTTCACTTGCCATCCCGTTCAGGCAGAGGCGAAATGCACGAAGCTGGAAGAGAGGTTGAAGGAGTTGAACGGTGAGTACAGGGCCCGGGGTTTCTGGTATCTGTGGGGAGCCACTGGCCCGCGGCGCTGAGCACCCTGCCTCAGAGTGAGCGAGAAGATGGGTGTAGCTTAAGCAGGCTGTCGGTCCCTGATGGTGCTCCCCGCTCCTGGCCTGCCCGTCCCAGCTGGTGCTCCCCGCTCCTGGCCTGCCCGTCCCAGCTGGTGCTCCCCGCTCCTGGCCTGCCCGTCCCAGCTGGTGCTCCCCGCTCCTGGCCTGCCCTTCCCAGCTGGTGCTCCCCGCTCCTGGCCTGCCCGTCCCAGCTGGTGCTCCCCGCTCCTGGCCTGCCCGTCCCAGCTGGTGCTCCCCGCTCCTGGCCTGCCCGTCCCAGCTGGTGCTCCCCGCTCCTGGCCTGCCCGTCCCAGCTGGTGCTCCCCGCTCCTGGCCTGCCCGTCCCAGCTGGTGCTCCCCGCTCCTGGCCTGCCCGTCCCAGCTGGTGCTCCCCGCTCCTGGCCTGCCCGTCCCAGCTGGTGCTCCCCGCTCCTGGCCTGCCCGTCCCAGCTGGTGCTCCCCGCTCCTGGCCTGCCCGTCCCAGCTGGTGCTCCCCGCTCCTGGCCTGCCCGTCCCAGCTGGTGCTCCCCGCTCCTGGCCTGCCCGTCCCAGCTGGTGCTCCCCGCTCCTGGCCTGCCCGTCCCAGCTGGCGCTCCCCGCTCCTGGCGCGCCGGTCCCAGCTGGCGCTCCCCGCTCCTGGCCTGCCCGTCCCAGCTGGCGCTCCCCGCTCCTGGCGCGCCGGTCCCTGCTGGCGCTCCCCGCTCCTGGCCTGCCCGTCCCTGCTGGCGCTCCCCGCTCCTGGCGCGCCGGTCCCTGCTGGCGCTCCCCGCTCCTGGCGCGCCGGTCCCTGCTGGCGCTCCCCGCTCCTGGCCTGCCCGTCCCTGCTGGCGCTCCCCGCTCCTGGCCTGCCCGTCCCTGCTGGCGCTCCCCGCTCCTGGCCTGCCCGTCCCTGCTGGCGCTCCCCGCTCCTGGCGCGCCGGTCCCTGCTGGCGCTCCCCGCTCCTGGCCTGCCCGTCCCAGCTGGCGCTCCCCGCTCCTGGCGCGCCGGTCCCAGCTGGCGCTCCCCGCTCCTGGCCTGCCCGTCCCAGCTGGCGCTCCCCGCTCCTGGCCTGCCCGTCCCAGCTGGCGCTCCCCGCTCCTGGCGCGCCGGTCCCAGCTGGCGCTCCCCGCTCCTGGCCTGCCCGTCCCAGCTGGCGCTCCCCGCTCCTGGCGCGCCGGTCCCTGCGGGCGCTCCCCGCCCCAGTTCCACCTGTTTGTGTCTGTGTCTCTGGTTCCATTCTTTTGGTCCTTCTCTCCACCACCATCGTTACCCCCTCCCGCCTCCTCCCTGCGTCTCCTTGGGCACCCCATCGTCTGGCTCTTGTTGTGAATGACCCTATCTCTCTCCCCTCTCCCCCACCCCCCCACCCCCCTCTTTTCTCTCTCTCTCTCTCTCTCTCTCTCTCTCTCTCTCTCTCTCTCTCTCTCTCTCTCTTCCCCCCCTCGCCCCTCTCTCTCCCCCCCCCTCGCCCCTCTCTTCTCCCTCCCTGTCTCCGTCTCTGTCCACCCCCCACCTCTCGAAACCCCCCCCCCCCCCCCCGCCTTTCCCGGCAGAGATGGAGTTGAAGTGGGAGACTGAACAAGAGGAGAAGCGATTGCTGAAGGAACAACTCCAGGCCCTGGAGGTGAGCCTGGGGCTTGGTGGGGGTCTGCACTGGGGAGATGGGGAGGGCCCTGCATTCGCCAGACCACCCTGGCACCCTGGGCGAGTGCAGAAATCCTGGCACTGGACCTGGCAGACCTCCACCTGGGGCTGCTTTGGAAACAAACTGGGCCCTGTGTTTACACCAAGCTCCCTCGAGGGGCAGGTATTAACCAGGCGGTGTGGTCACTGTGCTGGTGACCCAGAGGCTCTGCTGTGCCTCTGGGCGATATCCAAATCCCGCCCTGGGCCACCTGGGTATTTATAGTGGAGGGCACCCAGCCTGGGCCTACACGTGACTGCTGCAGGCTCAGTGCTGAGGGAGCGCTCTGCGACCCCTTGGCCAGTGGAACCACTTGCTGTTGGCCGTGTTAGTTCGCTGGGATAACTGACATTTCAATCCCCTCACCTCCTTGGACGTTCTCATCCCCAGGCTGACTGCTGGGGTTTCAGTGTCTAACCCTCTGTTGGTGGTGGGGAGCATCAGGCTGTTGCCTGGACTCCAGTCTCCCAGCGTGACTGATTTTCACCTTGTTTATTCCTCTCTAACAGGCCTCAAAGCAGCTGGAGCTGAACAAACTGCAGGATGATATCAGTAAGGTAGAGAGTACCAGTGCGACCAGACACGATTCTCTCCAGTCCCTTAGCACTGCTCTGTCACAGACGTGGCACTTTTCACTTGTTTTTCCTTACCCCCACACCCCCACTCTGCCCTCAGGTGTACTTTCTCCACCCCCCCCCCCCACCCCTGTCACTTTCGCTGTCTGTCTGCTCACATTCACTCCTCTCACTGTTCACTCTTTCTCTTCTTACATTCTCGCTGTCTCTCTCGTGTGCTTTGTCTCCCTCTTGCTCTCTCTCACTCTCTTCCTCTTCCCCCCTCCCCCTTTTGTGTTCTGCCTCTCCCCATTGTGTGCATTCTCTCTCTCTCTCTCTCTCTCACTTACACTCTCAGTCTCTCTCTCTCTCTCTCACACTTTCGCGCTCTCGCTCGCTCCCTCAACTCACCTCACTCACCCACCAACTCTCCGTCTTCCCCTCCGCCTACTGACCCCATCGGGTGCATTCTGTCTCTGTCCTTTTGCCTGCTTTCTGTCTTCTTGCACCCCCCACCTCGTGCGCGCTCTCTCCCCCCCACCCCTCTACTGTCCCCATAATGTGCGTTCTTGTGTCTCTGTTTCTTCTTCCCATTGCATGCATTCTGTCCTCTCTCTCTCTCTTTTTCCCCCTCACATGCATTGTGCTCTCTTTCCTGTGTATGTGTTCACTCTGTCTCTTGCCCCCTTCCCCCCCACCTATCCAGCGTGTGTGACATTGTCTTCCTATCCCCGCAGGTCTCCGAGAAGCTGAAGAAGAAGCACGAGAGGTGAGTCTGGCACAGCCCCCTGCCCCCTCATGAGAGCTTTGCTCACAGTTTCAAAATGTGGAGGCAGCTTTTACTGTGTACCGAACCCCGTGCTGTCCCTGTCCCTGGGAGGGTTTGATGGCGGGACAGCATAGAGGCAGCTTTACCCTATATCTAACCCCGTGCTGTCCCTGTCCCTGGGAGGGTTTGATGTGTGTGGGGGGGGGGGGGGGGGGGGGTGGGTGGTGTTGGATGATTTGAGGGGATGAGCGGTTCGTTTGGGGTAGCCGACAGTGAGTCCCCTGTGAGTGGGGCCTTCCCTGTTTCTCTGGGAGTGTACAGGTCACCATCGCTCTCCATGACACTGCTGTTCGATTTCACTAACCTTAGCAACTGACTGACAGGTTTGTTTGTTCTTCCCGTCTCCCTCCTACCCTGCGCCACCGCCTCCCCCCCCCCCCCCCCACCACCACCCACGCACCGCCTACTCACGGTCCCTCTCCCCCACCCCCCCACCCCACCCTAGCTTTCTGCGTCTGCAGGCTGAGAAGGAGGCTTTGTACAATGACAGCAGGTAGGCACAGTGACACAGCTACCCCCTAGCAGCGCTGAGAGTGACAGTGCCACACTGTCAGAGGGTCAGTGCCCAGGCAGCACTGCCCTGTCGGAGGGTCAGTGCAGAAGGAGCTTCACACTGTCAAAAGGTCAGCGCTGAGGGAGCGCCGCACTGTCGGAGGGTCAGCGCTGAGGGAGTCGGCACTGTCAGAGGGTCAGCGCTGAGGGAGCGCCGCACTGTCGGAGGGTCAGCGCTGAGGGAGCGCCACACTGTCGGTGGCGGGGGGGGGAGTGTGCTGCAAACCAGTAGTTCTCCACCTCCTGCATTGACTGGCAGTGGGGGGGGTGATCAGGCAGCTGGATTCACAGCACAGCCCCTTTTCTCATCTGTGTGGCATTGTATCTCAAGTTCCCTCACTTCGCTCTCCGTCTCTCTTTACTATTTGGCCTGCCTGTCTGTCTGTCTCTCTCTCTCTCTCTCTCTCTCTCTCTCTCTCTCTGTCTCTCCCTGTATGCTCCCGCCTCCTACCGCCCCCTACCTGTCTCCAGGACGAAGATCGAGGAAGTCCAACAACGGAAGGAGGAGGATTTGAAATCCTCAACACTTGGAACCAGCGACTGCAGCAAGACCTACAGGCTGCCAATCAGGTACTGAGACTCGGCACAGTGGCTTGATATTCAGTAAAAGAGCAACGTTGCCTCAGGTCTCCTTCTGCAGCCCCTTCCTCCCCAAGTCACCATCCTGTGCCATTCTCGAATTGAACCTGTCTTACAGACCCTAACTACACACTGCAAGGAGACGTTCAGGTCTTCTGCACGTTGCTTTGTAAAATCTAACGACCCTCTTGATCTCCATCTCTCTCCACATCGGTGCAGCTTCTCCCTATCGACTCTTTCCGGTCTGGTCAGGCCCTCCTACCCCTCGCTCATGATGTTGTAAACCTCTATCAGATCCCCCTCTCTCCAAGGGAGAACACACCGCAACTTCCCCGGTCCCTCCTCGTCCCTGATTCCTTGGAATCAGAATCCCTACAGCGAGGAAACAGGCTATTTGGCCCATTTGAGTCCACACCAACCCCCCGAAGAGCCTCCTACCCAGACCAGTCCCCTCCTCACTTGTAATCCTCCATTCCCCACGGCCAATCCACCCTAACCCGCACATCCCTGGGCACTACGGGACAATTTAACACGGCCAATCCCACCCTAACCTGCACATCCCTGGGCACTACGGGACAATTTAGCACGGCCAATCCCACCCTAACCCGCACATCCCTGGACACTACGGGACAATTTAGCACGGCCAATCCCACCCTAACCCGCACATCCCTGGGTACTACGGGACAATTTAGCACGGCCAATCCCACCCTAACACGCACATCCCTGGGCACTACGGGACAATTTAGCACGGCCAATCCCACCCTAACCTGCACATCCCTGGGCACTACGGGACAATTTAGCACGGCCAATCCACCCTTAGGGATAGTCAGCACGGTTTTGTGAAGGGAAGGTCGTGCCTCACAAACCTTATTGAGTTCTTTGAGAAGGTGACCAAGCAGGTAGAGGAGAGTAAACCGGTGGATGTGGTGTATATGGATTTCAGCAAGGCATTCGATAAGATTCCCCACAATAGGCTATTGTACAAAATGCGGAGGAATGGAATTGTGGGAGATATAGCAGTTTGGATCGGAAATTGGCTTGCTGAAAGAAGACAGAGGGTGGTAGTTGATGGGAAATGTTCATCCTGGAGACCAGTTACTGGTGGTGTACCACAAGGGTCGGTGTTGGGTCCACTGCTGCTTGTCATTTTTATAAATGACCTGGATGAGGGCGTAGAAGGATGGGTTAGTAAATTTGCAGACGACACTAAGGTCGGTGGAGTTGTGGATAGTGACGAAGGATGCTGTAGGTTGCAGAGAGACATAGATAAGCTGCAGAGCTGGGCTGAGAGGTGGCAAATGGAGTTTAATGCAGACAAGTGTGAGGTGATGCACTTCGGTAGGAGTAACCGGAAGGCAAAGTACTGGGCTAATGGTAAGATTCTTAGCAGTGTAGATGAGCAGAGAGATCTCGGTGTCCATGTACACAGATCCTTGAAAGTTGCCACGCAGGTTGACAGGGCTGTTAAGAAGGCATACAGTGTTTTAGCTTTTATTAATAGAGGGATCGAGTTCCGGAAACAAGAGGTTATGCTGAAGCTGTACAAAACTCTGGTGCGGCCGCACTTGGAGTATTGTGTATAGTTCTGGTCACCGCATTATAAGGAGGATGTGGAAGCTTTGGAAAGGGTGCAGAGGAGATTTACTAGGATGTTGCCTGGTGTGGAGGGAAGGTCTTACGAGGAAAGGCTGAGGGACTTGAGGCTGTTTTCATTAGAGAGAAGAAGGTTGAGAGGTGACTTAATTGAAACATATAAAATAATCAGAGGGTTCGATAGGGTAGATAGGGAGAGCCTTTTTCCTAGGATGGTGACGGCGAGGATGAGGGGGCATAGCTTTAAATCGAGGGGTGAAAGATATAGGACAGATGTCAGAGGTAGTTTCTTTACTCAGAGAGTAGTAAGGGAATGGAACACCTTGCCTGCAACGGTAGTAGATTCGCCAACTTTAGGTACATTTAAGTCATCATTGGATAAGCATATGGACGTACATGGAATAGTGTAGGTTAGATGGGCTTGAGATCGATATGACAGGTCAGCACAACATCGAGGGCCGAAGGGCCTGTACTGTGCTGTAATGTTCTGTGTTCTAACCCGCACCTCCCTGGGCACCACGGGACAATTTAGCACGGCCAATCCCACCCTAACCCGTACATCCTGGGCACTACGGGGCAATTTAGTACGGCCAATCCCACCCTAACCCGCACATCCCTGGGCACTACGGGACAATTTAGCACGGCCAATCCCACCCTAACCCGCACATCCCTGGCACTACGGGGCAATTTAGTACGGCCAATCCCACCCTAACCCGCACATCCCTGGGCACCACGGGACAATTTAGCACGGCCAATCCCACCCTAACCTGCACATCCCTGGGCACTACGGGACAATTTAGCACGGCCAGTCCACCCTAACCCGCACATCCCTGGGCACTACGGGACAATTTAGCACGGCCAGTCCACCCTAACCCGCACATCCCTGGGCACTACGGGACAATTTAGCTCGGCCAATCCCACCGTAACCCACACATCCCTGGGCACTACGGGACAATTTAGCACGGCCAATCCACTCTAACCCGCACATCCCTGGGCACTACGGGACAATTTAGCACGGCCAATCCCACCCTAACCTGCACATCCCTGGGCACGATGGGGCATTTTAGTACGGCCAATCCCACCCTAACCCACACATCCCTGGGAAATTTGGACTGTGGAGGAAACCCACGCAGACACAGGGAGAATGTCCAAACACAGACAGTCACCGGAGGCTGGAATCGAACCAGGTCCCTGGCACTGTGAGGCAGCAGCACTAACCACTGAGCCACTGTCCCGCTCAGTCTGCACTTTCTCTCTGATTAATTTGCATCTTCCCTCTAATGTGGTGCCCACAACTGTGACACAGTACTCTGGCTGGGGTCTGATAGGCGCTTGTAATCAGATTCACTCTCGGATTCAGTGCCCTAGTTAATAAAGCTGAGGGCACTCTTTAAGTTACTAACTGCTAGCCAGTGGCCCATCTCTTTTCTGACTTTGTTCACAGGTTGTGGGTGTCATTGGCGAGTCTCATGTTGCCCCTCCTTTGAAACTCCCCGCCCCGTCCTCCCCACCTGCCCCGTGTCCCCACAACACGAGGTTTTGTGACCCACTAGACCAGTGATATTCCCACAACTCCATTCCGAGTCCTTCCCAGCCCAGTTCAATGGGGAGGACATGCGTATTTTGAGTTTGGATGCATTTCCAGACAGCTGAAGCTTCCAGCCTGAACACAGGGGCAGTACCACTCTGCCATATGAGATATTAGGCCGTACAGCGCACTGCGTCTGCCCCTCCATTCCATCGTGTTCTCGTCAGTTCTCCCCCCAGTCTCCTGCCTTCTCCCCGTAAACCCTTGATCCGCTCACCATCCTGCCTAACTCTGGTTTAAA
Source organism: Stegostoma tigrinum (assembly GCF_030684315.1). Lineage (NCBI taxonomy): Eukaryota > Metazoa > Chordata > Chondrichthyes > Orectolobiformes > Stegostomatidae > Stegostoma > Stegostoma tigrinum. The sequence goes on from NW_026728279.1 coordinate 133,445, forward strand.
GATGCTCAATGGCTCGGCCTCCCGAAACCCTCAGCAGCAGTGAGTTCTACAGGCTCACCAGTCCTCTGGCTGAAGAAATTCCTCCTCATCTCAGTTCCGAATCCTTTCGCTCTGAGGCTGTGTCTCGGATTCTAGTTTTTCCTTCTGGTGAAATTGTCTTCTGCACGTCCGCTCTATCCAGGCCTTTCCACATTCTGGAAGTTTCGCTCAGATACCGCCCCCCCCCCCCCCCCCCCCTTCTATAAACTCCATCGAGTACAGACCCAGAGTCCTCAACCCACCCCCCATATGCAAGTACTCGAGGCCTGGCATCATTCCCGTAGACCTCCTGTGGACTTCTGAGGCCACCACATTCTCCCTCAGATATGGGGCCCAAAACTGCTGCGCGATATTCCGAATGCGGTGTGACCGCAGCCTTTTACAGCCTCAGCAGCACATCCCTGCCATTTGTAGTGTAGCCCACTTGAGATGAACGCTAACATTGCATTTACCTTTGTAACTGTCAACTGAACCTGCGCGTTAACTTTCTAGACCGTCCCGACCTCGGACTCCTAAGTCCCTTTGTTCCTCAGATTTCCAACGCCTTTCCCCATTTGAATGACCAGCCTTCCTCCCCAGTGTGCAATTAGCTCAGTCTTCTAACATTGTGTTCCATGTCGCACTCGTTTGCCCACACTCCTAGCTTGTTCAAGACCTTCTGCAGCCTCCCCCCCTCCCACTCCCTGCCCTTCTGTCTACAGACGTAGTAAAAACTCCCGCAGATTTTTAATGTGAACAGTTGTGGTCCAAGCACATTCCACGAGTCGTGGCTGACACCCTTTACCCGTACTGTCTGCCATCTGCAGTCAAGCACCCAACACCTTTTTCTGAAGAAGGGTCCCGACCCGAAAACTCAAGCTTTCCTGCTCCTCTGATGCTGCCTTGGCCCGCTGTGTCATTCCAGCTTCACATCGTGTTTTCTCAGATTCTCCAATGTCAGCAGTTCCTACTATCTCCCTAACACCATATGTTCCTGCCTTATTTAGCAGTCTCCTGTGTGCCATCTTATCAAAAGAGATCTGAGTAGACCACCTGTCTTGAACCAGCGCTCTCCCTATTTGTAAAACCCCCTCCAAGACCACCTGATGGATCAGTTAAACAAGGTGGGGGGAATCAAGGGCGGAATGGGATTAGAAAGCTTTGGAGGGGAAGATGGTAGCTCAAGCTGCTTCAGTACTGACTGTCCCCCTTCAAGGCTCACGAAGCTAGCTCTCGTACCCGCGCCCTTCAGCTAGTTCCTGATCTTTCTGTCTTGCCTGCCCAGAGCGTTGCGGAGATGAAGGAGCAAGTGCGGAAACTACAGAAGGACCACGAGGTCATGCTGCAGAGTCTCCGGGATCAGGTCAGTTGCTCCAGGCCGCTGCGAGGAGCAAAATGCAGACTCTCGGCTTCCTGACTTGCATGCCCCCTTACCCGTTCTCTCCCTCCGTCAGTTTGCAAAGCTCGTTGGTGCACTCTCTCTCAATTCCTGGGATGGTTTGGCACAGCAGGATCCCGCAGAGCGCATTGGGATTCTGTCGAATGGGAGTGTGAACAGGAAGGGGTTTGTGTCCATTGCGATGGTGTAGAGTGGGAGTGAATGGGAAGGGGTTTGTGTCCATTGCGATGGTGTAGAGTGGGAGTGAATGGGAAGGGGTTTGTGTCCATTGCGACAGTGTAGAGCGGAGTGAACGGGGAAGGGGTTTGGGGTCCATGGGGACGGTGTAGAGCGGGAGTGAATGGGGAAGGGGTTTGGGGACCATGGGGACGGTGTAGAGCGGGAGTGAACGGGAAGGGGTTTGGGGTCCACGGGGACGGTGTAGAGCGGGAGTGAACGGGTAGGGGTTTGGGGTCCATGGGGCCGGTGTAGAGCGGGAGTGAACGTGGAAGGGGGTTTGGGGTCCATGGGGACGGTGTAGAGCGGAGTGAACGGGGACGGGGTTTGGGGTCCACTGGACCGTGTAGAGCGGGAGTGAACGGGGAAGGGGTTTGGGGTCCATTTGGGACGGTGTAGAGCTGGAGTGAACGGGAAGGGTTTGGGTCCATGGGACGGTGTAGAGCGGGAGTGAACGGGGAAGGGGTTTGGGGTCCGTGGGGACGGCGTAGAGCGGGAGTGAACGGGGAAGGGGTTTGGGGTCCATGGGGACGGTGTAGAGCGGGAGTGAACGGGAAGGGTTGGGTCCGTGGGACGGTGTAGAGCGGGAGTGGAACGGGGAAGGGGTTTGGGGTCCATGGGACGGTGTAAGCGGGAGTGAACGGGAAGGGGTTTGGGTCCATGGGACGGTGTAGAGCGGGAGTGAACGGGGAGGGTTGGTCCATGGGACGGTGTAGAGCGGGAGTGAACGGGAAGGGTTTGGGTCCATGGGGACGGTGTAGAGCGGGAGGGAACGGGAGGGGTTTGGGGTCCATGGGGACGGTGTAGAGCGGGAGTGAACGGGGAAGGGGTTTGGGTCCATGGGGACGGTGTAGAGCGGGAGTGAACGGGGAAGGGGTTTGGGTCCATGGGGACGGTGTAGAGCGGGAGTGAACGGGGAAGGGGTTTGGGTCCATGGGGACGGTGTAGAGCGGGAGTGAACGGGAAGGGGTTTGGTCCATGGGGACGGTGTAGAGCGGGATGTGAACGGGGAAGGGGGTTTGGGTCCATGGGACGGTGTAGAGCGGGAGTGAGTGGGAGATTTCCTGAGTGAGCCACTCGCAAGGTGAGATCTGTCGTGTTCGCTTTGATTCCATCCTGCTGCTGCTATTTGTTATACCTGTTTGCCAGCTCTAATTGAAAGCTGTGATCCTGTTGCTGTGTTATCGCTCTCCATGTGAACGGACTTCTCTCACGATAGCTACTGCCCTTCCGTTTTTTGTCTGCGTACCAGTTCAATGTCCCTCTGTCTGAATGTCTAATCCAATCACACTTCGGTCCGTGTCTCTGTGCAAGCTTCAGTTTTATCCGTTTGGCTCT
>NW_026728280.1:0-133731 GCF_030684315.1 Stegostoma tigrinum
AGGCCTCTGTGTGATAGAGATGGTAATTCCCAGGATTGGAGTCTTTTGTTGGATTTTCCAGGCCATTGAGATGTTAATTCTCGGGCAGCAAAGCTTTACTATTCCTTGTTCTTTGAAACCTTTTTAAAGCCATGTTATCTCTGTCAGTGCAGCTTGAAAATATTTAACATTGGTCTCATAATAGCACCGAAGAGCCTGACTGCAGACACCCCAAGAGACAGGAACAGAAAGATAATGGGGATATTTGCTGAGGATCTCTTAGTATTTTCCTGCTGTCAGTGTGGCTCCCAGAATCAAACTCCTGAGATGCTGCTTAGCCTGCTGTGTTCATCCAGCTTCACACTTTGTTATCTCTTTCTCACTCTCTCTCTCTTCTGCCCCTGTCTCTCCCTGGCCTGCACTACATGCAGCCATTTCAAACTTGACTTTCAAAGCTTTGTTTCTTCTCCTCCTCCTGAAAATGTCAGTAGAGTTTGAGAATTTAAAGCATTTATCATATCTCTGCCCCTCAAACACCCACATTTTCCCGTCTCTGCTCCCACTTTGCCCCCAGCACAGGACTGTGGAGAACATGGAGCACTTTATACAGGTTTTGTCAGGGGGTGTAGTCAGTGAGGTTCAGAGCTCAAGGTGTCAGCATGTTGTGTGTGTGTGAGCGCGCGCGCATGTGTGTGTGTGTGTGTGTGTGTGTGTGTGTATGTGAGCGTGCAAGTCTGTGCATGTACGTGTGAGCGTGAGTTTGTGTGAGTGTGCACGTATGTGCATGTACATGTGTGCATGTGTGTGTGAGCGTGCAGGTGTGTGAGTGTGCGCATGCATGTGAATGTGCACGTGTTTGAGAGCACATGCATGTGTGTATGAGCACGCACGTTGTGTGACCACGCATGTGTGTATGTGTGCTCATGTGTGTGCGGGTGCTCACATGTGTGCATGTGTGTGTAAGTGTGCACGTGTGTGTGTGTGAGAGCATGCATGTTTGTGTGTGTGTGAGTGCACGTGCGTGTGTGTGTGTGTGCGCATGTATGTATGTGTGTGTGCGTGTGTGTATGTGTATGTGCATGTGCATGTGTGAGCATGTGCCTGTGAGCGTGTGCTTGTGAGCATGTGCGTTTGTGGGTGTGTGCACGTGTGTGTGTGTGCATGTGTGTGTGTGTGTGTGTGTGTGTGTGTGTGTATATGTGCATGTGTGTATCTGCATGTCATACAGTCTGACAGCACAAAAACAGATTCTTTGGTCCAACCAGTGCATGCCGAACATAATCAAAAAATAAACTAGTCTTATCTGTCTGCCCCTGGCCCAAATGTATTTTAAGTGATATAATTGTACTCACATACACCTCTTACTCAGGATATTTATTCCACACACCTACCACCCTCTGTGTAAAAACTTTGCCCTCATGTCTTATCTAAATCTTTCTCCTCTCACCTTTAAAATTGTGTCCCCTAGTCTTGAAATGTCCCATCCTAGGGAAATGACAGCTACTATTACCTCTATCCATACCTCTCATTATTTTATAAACTCCTTATCAGGTCACCTTTAACGCTCCTACGCTTCAGTGAAAAACATCCGTATGAAGGGAAGGTCTTATGAGGAAAGGCTGAGGGACTTGAGGCTGTTTTCGTTAGAGAGAAGAAGATTGAGAGGTGAGTTAATTGAGACATACAAGATAGTCAGAGAGTTAGATAGGGTGGATAGCGAGAACCTTTTTCCTAGGATGGTGACGGCGAGCATGAGGGGGCATAGCTTTAAATTGAGGGGTGAAAGATATTGGACAGATGTCAGAGGCAGTTTCTTTACTCAGAGAGTAGTAAGGGAATGGAACTCTTTGCTTGCAACGGTAGTAGATTCGCCAACTTTAAGTATATTTAAGTCGTCATTGGACGAGCATATGGACCTACATGGAATAGTGTAGGTTAGATGGGCTTCAGATTGGTATGACAGGTCAGCACTACATCGAGGGCCGAAGGACCTGTACTGTGCTGTAATGTTCTATGTTCTACGTTCTATGTTCTATGAAGCCCTTTTGACAGTACCTTCCAAATCTACAATCTCTGCCAGCAAGTACGAGAGCAGCAGATACTTTGGAGCACCATTATTTGCAAGTTCCCCTGCAACTCACTCACTGTCCTGATGCGGAAATACTGTTCCATCACTGAGTCAACACCTTTGAACATCCTCCCTAGCAGGACCCTGGGTGCATCTAAAGCAGATAGACTGCTGTGGTTTGAGAAAGCAGCTCATTGCTACCTTTTAAAGAGCAATCAGAGATGTTTAACAGTAGCTGGCCTTGCTCACTATGCTCATATGCCATGGAAGAACCATGGAGGATGTTATGCTATTTATTACCCCTTTCTTCTCTCTTTCACAAAAAAAGGTCGGCACAACATCGAGGGCTGAAGGGCCTGTACTGTGCTGTAATGTTCTATGTTCTATGTTCTATGTTCTATATCCAGCCTTTCTTTGTCCCTCAAATCATCCATAATCAGCATCATCCAGGTAAATAGCGTGTGCGTGTGCGCGTGTGTCTCTGTGTGTCTGCGCACGCGCGTGTCTCTGTGTGTCTGCGTGCGCATGTCTCTGTGTCTGTGCACGTGTGAGTCTCTGTGTGTCTGCGCACACGTGTGTCTCTGTGTGTTTGCGCGCGTGAGAGAGAGACCCAAAGAGAGGCTCTGTGTGTGTGCATGCATAAGAAAGAAAGACCATGTATGTGAGTGTGTCTAGTGGACTGCAAAGTCTGTGTCAATGATTCCATCCTGTAATTTCATTAAGTAACTGTCTTCCCCTGTGTTTCTTCCCCTGCCACAGTGAAGACTCTCAAACAGTCCCTTACGCTCAATCACACACACTCTCGTGTGTGCAGACGCTCTCACATACAGTCTTGTACATACACACACGCACACACTCACATATATTCACAGGGACAAAAAGAAAGAGAGAGACACACAGAAAGACACAGAGCTGGTGAGACAGAGAATGATTACACTTGTAAATGTATCAGCAATTCGACAATTTATACAGCGAGGGTGGGAGAGACACAAATTTTCATAGGTTTTGAGAGAGACAGAGAGACGATGACACAGATAGGTGCAGTGACAGAGAGAATCACAAATAGACACAGTGACAGGGCAGAGAGAATCACAGATAGACGCATGGAGAGAGAGAGAGAGAGAGAGAGAGAAAGAGAGAAAGAGAGAGAGAGAGAGAGAGAGGGAGAGACATAGATAGACACAGACTCAGATAGAGCGAGAGAACCAGATAGAAACAGGGTCAGAGAGATAGATAGAGAGGCACCATGGCTCAGTGGCTAGCACTGCTGCCTCACAGCACCAGGGACCCAAGTTCTCTCCCATCCTTGGGTGACTGTGTGAAGTTTGCACATGGTCTCCAAGTCTGTGTGACTTTCCTCCGGGTGCTCAGTTTTCCTTCCACGGTCCAAAGGTGTACAGGGTAAGTGGATTGACCACGCTAAATTGTTCAGCAATGTACATAACAAGTGGGTTATGGGGGTGTGTGTTTTGGTGGGAGGCTCTGAAGGATAGTACAGCCTTATTGGGCTGAATGGCCTGTTTTCACACTGTAGGGAATCCATGAATGAAAGAAACAGATATTCACAGGGACATAGAGAGATTACTGATATATATAGGGACACAAACAGAACCACAGGTAGACACATGGAGCAGAGAGAGATTATCACACTTATGAACCGAACAAAGAGACATCGCAGCTACATTCAGCAACATGGAGTGAGATTATTCACAGAAAGAGAGACAGACAAACAGATTCACAGAGAAACGGCATGAGACAGATAGAGAAAGAGACAAAGCTAAGATGAAAACGATGACACTGTTATCACAAGGAGAAATGGAGACTGAGACAGACACTCTCTCTCCTTTACCATGAGTACAGGGGGACAGAGTTGTACATCATTTAAAGGTCCCTACAGGGATCACTCAGGATTATACAGCATCTCCTCCCAAAAATGATCTTCCACAACAACACCCACTATTCCAAGATTGACTGCTTTCACCCTTTTGGGAACATGCACATCCCCGTTCTCTGCTCCCAGACACAGAGCACACTGACTCCGAACGATATTCCCATTGCAATGCTGTCACTGGGTCTGAATCCATGAAGTGCCACCCTCACAACACTGTGGGTGAGCTACATCTCATGGACTGTGAAGGGTTCACATCCTGACTGATTGTCACTCATATCCCATGAAGGAAGTAGAAGAATATTGGACACTGGAGAAGGAGAAAGACACAAAGACAAGGAGACACAGATGCAGAAACCTTACCAATGACTCACTGCTACGCCGTCTGAGTGCATCTCCCCCACAGTCTCACTGTGCCCAGTTCCCACTTTTCAGGAATGCTGGGGAATAGTCAGAATAACAAGCGCAGCCTCAATCCAGTGAAAGACCTCATTTACTGCAATCCTGGATAATCGTAGGGGAACTCTCAGCACACAGTCTCCAGCAGATCCTTCAACACAATCACAACATTATAATCACAGGGACAGAGACAGTCACAGAAACACACAGGTACATAAGAGGCAAACCATGAAATCCGAAAGGACCGAGAAATAGGCCTCATCGTATGATCAATACTGCTCACACACAAACTCAGCCGAAGTCCAGGGCACCAAGGTTCAAATCCAGCCACGACTGAGGGTGGAATTTAAGTTCAATAAAGAATTCAGAGCTGAGAATGCAACAATGATGTTGAACCCATTGTCAATGTTTGGGAAAAAGAAAACACTTGATTCAGTAATGCTCGTTGTCTGGTTTGGCCTGTCATGGAGTCCAGGCCCACAGCTCTCTGCACAGTCAGTGATAGGCAAGAAATGCAGGCCTGGCCAGAAATGTTTCCATCCCAGATGTGATTAAAATAAATAAACATTGGGGCAGAGAGAATCAGAGACACGGTAGTGAGAGAGACAAGAGAAATGTATACATGGGGATAGAAAGAGAGAAACACAGCACAGGTCATGTCAGAAACTGAGGATCACAAATGCACACAGGGACAGAGAGAGACACAGCTCTACTCAGGAAGAGAGAGAGAGAGAGAGAGAGATAGACATGCACACATAGAAACACACACACACAGATCAACACAGGCTTGACAGAGAGAGTCATAGATAGACACCAGGACACAGAGAGAGACAGATAGACACTGGGACAGAAAGAGAGAGACAGACAGACAGACAGACACCAGGACACAGAGAGAGAGAGAGACTCATAGACTCTGGGACACAGAGTGAGAGAGAGAGAGAGAGAGAGAGAGACAGATCGACACCAGGACACAGAGAGAGAGAGTGAAATAGACACCGGGACACATAAAGAGAGAGAGACAGAGAGAGAGACACTGGGACACAGAGAGAGAGAGAGAGAGAGAGAGAGAGAGAGAGAGAGAGGGACAAACAGACACAGAGGCACAGCGAGAGCGAGTCACAGATAGACACGGGGGAGACGGAGTGTCACAGATAGACACAGGGGCAGAGAAATTGTGACGGATATGAAATGAGACACAGCTACATTCTGGCCACAGAGAGAAATTTACAGGAATACACAGGGACAGAGAGTTGTCGAGAGATTCACAAAGAACACGGAGTGACAGAGAGAGAGAGAGAGAGAGACAGAGAGCACAAGAAACAAACGTAAGATGAAGACAATGACAGCTCTACTCAGGGGAAGATGGAGAATATTAGAGACAGTGTGTAAAACCTTAATGACTCTAGCCCTTTACCATCAGTTCAGAAGGACAGATCTATGCATCATTTGCAACATCCTCTGCAAGTATCATTCAGGGTTATTCAGCACCTCCTTCCAAAAATGATTTCCCAAAACAGAACCACTATTCCCATATGGACAACAGCAGTCCATGCCTGGAACATCCCCACGTCCAAAGTCTGCTTCCAGACACAGAGCACAATGACTTCAAATGATATCCCCGTTCTGACCCTGTCACTGGGTTCGAATCCCATCTTCACAATACTGTGGGTGAGCTACACCACATGGATTGCAGAGGGTTCCCTCACTGACCGATAGACACTCATATCCCATGAAGAATCTGGAAGAAGGAGAGAAATAGAAGCATGCAGGAACAAAGGGAGGCTCAAAGATACACCCAGAGACAGAGCAGGGAAATTAGCACAGATTTGGTCTGAAGTTGCTCTGTGGGATCTGAGGGATACTCGATGGGCCAGCTGTCATTCCCCTTCACTACCTGCCCTCAGAAAGGCGATGGTGGTTGGTTTCGCTGACCCAAAGCAATCCACCTGATTTAGGGAAGGCCAGAGCGTGAGTTAGGAAGGAGTTCCTGGGTGAGACACAGTGCCAGGGAAGGAGCAACCATCTTGATCACAGCCAGGACATCGTGCCTCTTGCAGGACACATGCAGGTGGGTGGCAGATGAACTCCAAGTGCTTCTGTCACCCTGGTCATTCTCGGTGGTGAGGGGTCATATAGTCAATGGGAACAAGTGTTGGAATGTTGCTCCTATTGTTGTTGCTGTGGGACTCATGCCTGACCCTCTGCATTGAAGGAGAGAGGGAGAGAGGATAAGTATACAGTTAGAGAGTTAATGTCGTGAGGGTGGGAGAGATAGATGTAGATATTTGGAGGCGGGGGCGGGGTGTGGTGAGAGAGAGAGAGAGAAATAGGGACAGAAAGAGTGAAACACACGCACAGACACACACAGACAGACAGACACACACACACACAACAATTGAGTGAGAGACAGAGAGATACAGAAACAGAGGGAAATTGATAGACACAGTGACAGAGAGAGATCATCACACATAAACTGAGACAGAGACAGATTCACAGCTGCATTCAGGGATATGGAGAGAAATGTGCAGGAACACACAGGGTCAGAGAGAGACCAAAAAGATTCACAGAGGGACAGAGAGAGAGAGAGAGAGCACAAGATAGAGAGCAAGAGTCATAAATGTAAGGTGAAGATAATGACAGATTTACACAGGGACAAATGGGGAATGAGAGCAACACCCTTCACCATCAATTCAGAGAGACAGAGTTGTGCTCCATTTCCAAGCACCTACAGAGATCACTTTGGATTATTCAGCATCCCCTTCCAGAAATGGTCTTCCAAAACAGCACCCACTATTCCTGATTGGACAAGAGCAGTCCATGCCTGGAACATGACCATCTCCAATCTCTGCTCCCAGACACAGTGCACACTGGCCCGAATGATATTCCCATTCTGACACTGTCACTTGGTCTGAGTCCAGGAAGTGCCACCCTCACAATGCTGTGGGTGAGCTACACCGCATGGGCTGCAAAGGGTTCAATCACTGGCTAATGGCCACTCACATCCCATGAAGGAACTGGAAGAATATTGGACACTGGAAGAGGGGGACAGAGAGAGAGAGAAAGAGAGAGAGAGAGAGAAACACACAAGGACAAGGGGAGGTTCAAAGATACACACAAAGACAAAGAGCGCGAGCGAGGGAGCGAATCACAGACCGGGTCTGAAGTTGCTCCATGGGATCTAAGAGACACTCGATGAGCCAGCTATCATTTCCCTTTCCCACCTGCCCTCGAGAAGGTGATGGCACTCTGCTTTGCTGAGCCAGTGCAGTCCATCTATTTGAGGGAATGCCACAGTGTGATTTAGGAGGTAGTTCCTGGATGGGGCACAGTGCCAGGAAAGGAGCGATCCATCTTGTTCACAGGCAGCATGTTGTGCCTCTTGCAGGGGCACATTTATTTGTGAGGTGGGTCCTTTCTCTGCGCTTCTGTTGCACTGGTCATTCTCGGGTTGGGTGGAGTGGGCAGGGGGTGGGGGAAGGTCACATTGTTGCTGGGACTGAGTTTTGTAGTGTAGCTTCCATTGTTGTTGCTGTGGAACGCATATCTGACCCTCTGCTCTGAAGGAAAAGAGAGAGAGAGAGGATGATTATACTTGTAATCGTTATATCAATGAGACCGTTTTTGTAGTGACGGAGGAAGAGACACACACAGATAGTCACAGGGTGAGAGGAAGACTCTGATCCAGGGATAGAGAGAGAGAGATACGCACATAGCAAATGGGAGAAACACAGAGAGAGAGAGAGAGAGAGAGATGTAGACTCACAAATAGACAAAGAGAGACAGAGACAAGGATAGGCACTGGGACAGAGACAGACAGTCACAGATTAACATCAGAACCAACACAGACACAGGCCCTGGAGTGTGGGGAGAGATAGCGTCACATGTAGACAGAGCGAGAGACAGACAAAGAGTGACAGATAGACACAGGTACAGAAACAGAGAGAGTCACTGCTGGACACAACACTCGAGATAGAGACAGCTACACATAGGGGCAGAGAGAGAAAGAGACACTGTCTGTGTGGAGGTGGCATGTTCTCCCTGTGGCTGCGTGGGTTTCCTCCAGGTGCTCCAGTTTCCTCCCACATGCTGGCGAGGTTGATTGGCCAAGCTAAGTTGTCCATAGTGTTCAGGGATGTGTAGATTAGGTGGGTTGCAGGGAGATGTGCCTGAGTGAGATGCTCTGAGGGTCGGAGTGGAGATCTTGGGCTGAAGGGCCTGTTTCCATACAATAGGAATATCTGAATTCTATGAAAACAGTGCTCAGCGATCTCTGATGGGATTGGAAATAATGCACAGCTCTGTCCCTCTGAACAGACGGTGAAGGGGTAGAGTTATAAAGGTGTTACACATAGTGTTAGTCTTATTCTCCATTTCTGCCTGTCTAAGGCTGTCATTGTCTTCATCTTACATTTGTGACACTGTCCCTAACTCGTGTTCTCACTCTGTCCTTCTGTATTCTCTGTGCACCCGCCCATGCTCTCTGTCCCTGTGTGTTCCTGTGTATGCGTCTCCATAATCCCTAAATGCAGTTGTGAATCTTTCTCGATCTCACTTTATATGTGTGATGATCTCTCTCTCTGTCCTTATCTATATGTGACTCTGTGACAGAGAAAGAGAGAGATGCAGATAGTCATTCGGAACGACAGACAAACAGAGACAGATAGAAACAGTGACAGAGTCACAGATAGGCAAGAATAGAGAGAGATCATCACACACTTAAGTGAGATCGAGAATGATTCACAACTGCATTTAGGGATTATGGAGAGGCATACACAGGAACACACAGGGACAGAGAGCATGGGCGGGTGCACAGAGAGTACAGAAGGACAGAGCGAGAACACGAGATAGAGACAGTGTCACAAATGTAGGATGAAGACAATGACAGCCTTAGACGGGGAGAAATGGAGAATAAGACTAACACTGTGTGTAACACCTTTATAACCCCACCCCTCCACCATCTGTTCAGAGGGACCGAGCTGTGCATTATTTCCAATATTCCCATCAGAGATCACTCAGCACTGTTTTCATAGAATTCAGATATTCTTACAGTATGGAAACAGGCCCTTCGGCCCAAGAACTCCACTCTGACCCTCAGAGCACCTCACCCAGACACATCTCCCTGCAACCCACTCAATCTACACATCCCTGAGCACTATGGGCAACTCAGCTTGGCCAATCAACCTCGCCAGCATGTGGGAGGAAACTGGAGCACCCGGAGGAAACCCATGCAGCCACAGGGAGAACATGCCAACTCCACACAGACAGTTGCCCAAGGTTGGAATCAAACCCAGGTCCCTGGCACTGTGAGGCAGCAGTGCTATCCACTGAGCCATTGTGCCGCCCTTCTATTCAGCATCTCCTTCCAAAATGTTCTTCCCAAACAGCACCCACTATCCATGAAGGGACAAGAGGAGTCCATGCCTGGAATGTCCCCATCTTGAGTCTTTACTCCCAGACCCAGAGCACAGTGACTCCGAATGATATTCCCATTCCGACACTGTCACTGGCTCCCAATCCAGCAAGTGCCACCCTCACAATACTGTAAGTGAGCTCTACCTTACAGATGACAAAGGGGTCACTCACTGACTGATGGCCAATCAGATCCCATGAAGGACCTGGTGGAATACTGGGGACGAGAAGAGGGACAGACACACAAACACACACGAACAAAGGGAGCCTCGAAGATACAGCCAAAGAGAGAGTGAGGGAAAGAACCACAGAATGGGTCTGAAGTTGCTCCATGGAATCTGAGGCTCAATAAATGGGCCAGTAGTCATTCCCCTTCATTGCCTGCCATCAAGAAGGTGATGGTGGTCTGCTTTGTTGACGCACTGCTGTCCATCTGGTTTAGGAGAGGCCACAGTATGATTCAGGAGAGAGTTCTTGGATGGGACACAGTGCCAGGGAATGAGCAACCCATCTTGCTCACCATCAGGATGTTGTGCCTCTTGCAGGTGAAATTGAACCAGCCTCACCCCCAATAACTAAATCTGAAACATCCAAGAGAAGCACACCTCACCCTATAATCTGGTAAAAGAAGTGTGAAAAGTGGTGTAACTTGCCTCTCACCCTAACCTGTTAATAAGGAGTGATCAAACAAAATATACCCCTTATATGCACTCTGTAATCAACAAGTAACAATATATTTATATAATTCTAACAGAGATCAAACTAGGTAAGCCAGCAACAAACTGAACATTTCCCCTCTAACTGTTAACTATTCCTGAATAAAATAAGATTCTAATAGTATGCTGTCATTATAAATTCAAGTCCCACTTATATAAAGCAAAATAAAAAAAAGAACTTAGTCTCTCAAAATTACAGCAGGTCACATCTTCTGGAATGTCCTGTATCTTCTCCGCTGAATTCTTCTGTCAGGAATGCCTTCTCTGTGGAATTCTTGTGTCAGCAACATTAACTAGTTGTGCTGTAGGTACCTTTGCTTTCGATGGCCCTTACTCCACGGCTTTTCGAAATCTGTGAGAGCCAATGAATCTTTCTTTAGAGATGATTGTCGTTAACTCGAACAGGTGGCAGTTTGCTGTCCTGACTTCCCTCATCTTTTACACCCTTAGTGACATATCAATTTCTTACAATAGAATTGATCCCATTTTGTCAAATGATTAGATTTAAATTTAATTGTTTTTGTTTTGGTATTTAAGTCCCTGGTTTAAATTAATTGGCTAAAATCAAAACTGTTGCCTTGAGAACAAAATGAAACTGCGGATTGGCCTGCTAACTATGCAGCCTTTTGATACAAATGTTAAAATTCAAGTGCTCTTTGAACCTACTAACCAGCAAGCTGGTCACGGAACTATTTCTTTAAATCTCCAAGCCGAAAAAAAACACATCATCTTTTAAAGGGACCACTCACTTCTTTCCTCCTTCTCATTTAACAAACATCAAAATTTTACAAACAAAATTCTAACATCCTGCTTTCCAGGCCAATAGTACTCTATCCAACTTTGCAACACTTTCAACAATCTAGATCTCTGGCAGTTCTACTTGTTGCAGCAATTCAGTCTAACTAAATATTACATTAATTTCCATCACGAGTCAGGAACACATCCTATGGGAAAATGTGGATGTGGATCTGTCCTAGATTGTCCCATCTGCAGGAAATATTTCTACATTGCGATCCTCTGGCTGAAACATGAAGCTGGGTTGTGAGGAAAGGCAGGACTGAGAGCACTACAGTATACCACAGCTGACTGTATTAGTTACAAAAACAAATCTCTAGGCTCATTCTGCACCATGGACAGTGAGGATCAGTGATTCCCTACCTTGGTGAAAACATTCTTGTTTTCCAAAGATAGCATCTTGAATTGAATATTCTCAAGTATCAGAACTCTCTCCAGCCTCCGTGATGCACAATGGGCATTAATTTCTACCCAGAATCAACAAGACACAGAAAGTGCCTTTTCTGTTTCAAGGGCACAACTTCAGTGCCACAATCAACAAATGGGGAGATTGCTTCTCCAACATAAACCTTCATGATAGTGGCAGAATTACACCATTCAGCATCTGGAGCCTGATTAGCAGTTTAATAATGCTGTTTGTTTGAAATGAGAGTCACATCAGACACAAAAAACTTACTGTTTCTCTCTCCACAGATGCTGTCAGATTTGCTAGGTCCCTCCCTGTCTTTTTTTTTAATTTCGAGGATCCACAGTAGATGTTTCTATTTTAGTATCATTCTAGCTGACTTCTCCACCCATCCAGTTTCTGCGACATCTTTTCGATCCCCTTCATATTGCAAACGTTGCTACTCATTTTCTGGAATATAGTCAGTGATTCAGTCCCTGAGGAGGAATGCCAATGTGTGCTTCCTTCAGTGAGGAAAACAAATCTGCACACACTTGTGTTCCTCTGGCTTTGGGAGGTTCCACAAAGTGCATTCATGGAAATCACATTGCAAGGAACATATCACTTTTCCAGGTGTTCAAGTCACTTCATGTGTAATTTGTAGACAAAGGAAATCTGTGTTCTAGGGAGCACAATCCTATTAGACACAGTCTGTTGAACACAGCAACATGACAGTCTCAAATACAGAAGCTATAGTCTTATATTTAAAATGTTATATCAAGCAGAAAATGTCACATAAGCACCCACTCCTTGTCACTTTAATACATGACCTTCCTGACAAGATAACTCAAAAACAAATACAATCTAGTCAGACAGCTAAGCTAGTGTGGGTAACAGGTAGAACTGGCTCATATTGAATTGTGAATCAACATTTTCACTGCAAAACTGACAACAAAACACTTCAACATCATTCACACTTGGCGTGATATAAATAAATGCAGATTGGTTGGACAGGCTGGCTTTATTTTCACTGGAGTTTGGAAGAATGAGGGGTGTCCTGACAAGGTAGATGTGGAAAAGGGGTTTCCTCTGGTGGGTCATTCCTCAACGAGAGGGCACTGTTTTAAAATTGGGTTCACCCTTTCAGGACAGAGATGAGGAAGTTTGTTTCCTCTCAGAGGACCGTGCTATTTTGAAACTCTCTACCTCAGAAGGTGGGGTCATTGAATATTTTTAACACATGGGTTAATAGATTGTTCTTTGGCAGAAGTGTCAGCGTTCATTTGCGTTGAAGTAAATATGGTATTTCAAACACAAACAGATCAGTCATCAATGTATTGAATGATGGAACAGGTTCGAAGGGCTGAATGGTCTACACATGGTCACAGGACTGTGATCTGGAAAGGGAGATTTAAAATGATGGAAGCCAAAGTCTTGACCAAATAGGCAGGTTTTCCAGGAGCCTAAAAGATGGAAAGAGGTCCAACAGACCAGATGAAGAGAATTTCCCAGCTTAGACCCAAGCCAGCTGAGGGTAAATGCACCAATAGTGAGTGCGGAAAATAATATCAGGAATTCTCCAGCAGCCAGAATTGGATAAGTGCAGATACTGTGAGAAGGGGTGAAACTGTAGAAATAAGATAGGGCGAGGTCATGGTTAGATCTGAAAGCAGCGAACCAAACTTTGTAAGAATGTTTAGATTGAACATAATGAAGATCACGGTGAAATTGTGGTGGATATTTTAGAGGACCTGTAAGGACATAGACAGTAGAATCTGTGATGATCATGAGTATATTAAGGGAGAATGTGGAAGACAAACTTGGACTGTTTTGGAATTGTCATGGTGAAAGGGAACAAATGCGAGGTGGAGGGTTTCAGCAGCTGATGGACTGAGGCCAAGGCGAGCCAGTGAAAACTGAGCAAATGGCCATCATCCAATAGGGCAAAGAAACTGATCCATCAGCCAGAAACTGACTGACCACGTAGCGGTTAGTGAATCCAACACAAGTGAATGGAAACACTGCCCAGAGTTTGTTTCTGCAACATTTAATACAGCCATAAAATGAAAATTGAATAATTAGCTGAAAAGAAGTCCATTGCTCAGTTAGAGTCAAAAATTATTTAATATTCAGTGACTGAACGTTACTTTCTTAAGATTAAAATATTGTGTGAATCGGTAATCTCACAGAATTACAGTCAAAGGAGAATGTAAACTTGGCAGATACCTAATGAAACAACCACCTGTATAAAAACAGCTCAGAACAAAGGAGCTGAATCCTCACTGACAAGCAACATAGATATCATCAGTTTTACAGCGAGAGATCAGAACTGTTCAGAAAATCTTACCAGAAAATGCTGATGATGATATGCTCGAAATTTTTCTCAGTGAAATAACTTTGTGATCTGTGACTTACTCGCTCAGACATGATTTTGTCCTTCAACTATGAAAAGCAGGTGTATAGTTTACTGGCCGCCTGATTTACAGACAAAGGAAAGCTGATCGGATAAATTACACTGTTAGTGACAGTCCATCGCACACAATAATAACAGCTTCTTACGCTGAGAACAGAACAGATTCTAGTTAATGAGACGCACATCCCAAAATGAAAATCTGCTGCTTTGACAAATATGCTGCCTGTTTGAACACCATAAACATGTTGCCAATGTAGTTAGACATTTGAACTGCCCGATACAACTATCATGTCTTTCTCAATTCAATAATCACTGTTTCTATGTATTTTTCAAGCTATTATGAGTTGTGTATGTATAATTAGTTCCTGGGACAATCTAGATATTCTGTTGAATAAACACATTTACAACCTGTATATTGCTTAGTCTAATTTTCTAAGTAAAATATAATTTTTTTTGGTCAATCACAGTAACTATCTTTTAAATGGTAGATTCATAATCACTATAAATTTCTAATTATTCTGAGTGAGGAACACCTTGCAAAGAAAATTATTTTTCATGTCCACACAGACATTATGTATTTTAACAGTTTCCAGTGCAATCATCCAGCTCTGTGTACAAGTATCCCTTAGGTCCATAAAGCTGAAACTACAGCTCTTTTTCTGACATCATTTCATTACTTTGTTGTTGAGTTACACTTAATAGCATAAAATATTAAAGGTATCAAATAAGATTGAATTATCAATGCAAAAACTGGTACAAATAATCACATATTATTCAGCTCATTAATTGTAGTTAGACTCTAATGATTTTTTTCACTGTACGATCACATTAATTTCACTGAAATAATTACATTACACTTTTTAACTCTATACATATGTAACGTGAATGTCAAGTAATTCATAAGTGATATCAAAAACTGTTCACATTTTGCTCTTTTTTAGTCCAACAATCACGGAACATGTTTTCCAAAAATAAGTAAATTTTGTCCCAAAGAATCTTCTCCAATAATTTCCCAACTACTGACCTAAGGTTCACATTTCCGTAATTTGCTGAAATGGGAAAATCCTGGATGAGTTGATTAATGAATGAATTTGATTGATTGATGAATTTGGGTAAAGGGATATTTCAGCACATTAATTAATGTTTAGAGTTTCAGGTCGTGTTGCTCTTCCTCAGAACTGATTCCCATTTTTTGTTTCAGATCCAATGACTTCATTTCACAGGGACAAAGCTGCCAATTTGTATCAGGTTAACTCTTGGCCTCCTCTTTTCTTTAGAAAAGAGTTTTATGCTATTCAGTCTGGCCTGGTAATTACAACCTGCGTTGTGTAAGATTTGTGAATGACCTTTATTTTCCCGATCCTTGTGAGTGATGCCAGCAGCAGAAATATTTCCTCATCTGCAAGTGATTTTGGTTGGGAAATCTCTAGTTACAAATTCACTCTTATCCTCAAATAGACTGTGTAAACCATAAAAGGTCTGAGTACAAACCCACAAAAACAAGAAGGCAGCATGACAGCCTGAGCTGAATGAACCTGGTGATGTGTGAGCTGTCATGGGGAAAACATGACCATGATCACAACTGGTTAGAATCACATCCCTACAGTGCAGAAGAAGGTCATTCGGCCCATCACTGCACTGACCCTGTACTCCCATAACTCAGCATTTACCAGGGTTAACCCAACCACCGAACCCGCACACTAGGGGACAATCTAGCGTGGCTAGTCCACCTAACCTGCACATTTTTGGACTCTGAAAGGATCACAGCTTACCTATAATGTCGCAAATTTGTGAATGAAGGATAAAAAAACTCAATGTTGAAACAATTTCACTGTTTTTGTTTTAAAAATAAAATCTAGGGAAAGCTGCTGCCACAAAGATTTCAGATTTTCTCTGGAGGAAGAGAATTCAAAACTCGCGCCACTGATCCGAGGGCACAGTGAGGTCACAGAGGGCTGGGACGTAGAAATGTAAAAAGTGTTGAGCAAGGTGGGGGTGAGAGAGGGGCAAAAAGGCTGTCTGTCACGGGGGAAGACAGGAGAGATTAAATTGCAGAAATGTTATTAGTTTTTCATGGCCACAAAGAATGGAGTTAGGGCTAGAAAAAACCACAAAAGATGTGCCTGGAGCCGGGTGTGTCGAAGACACAGAAACAAATTGAAACAAGAAATGCAAACAAATAGGGGCAGAGTTCACAGCCTGAAATTGCTCTTCTCAATGGTGAATCCAGAAAGCTGCAAACCTGTGTGTTTCAGTCTCAACCAACACAAACATGATGGGCCAAATAATACTGGCCAGTCAGCAATACCCACATCTCACAAATAAATTTTTAAAAATGGTCTTGGTCTGCGCTGGAATTTTCTGATGCTTTCGTTTTGAAATTTGGAGTTTGTTTCTGACGATGTTTATAACCTCTCAAATTGGGCTAAAATTTAACATTCTAGGGAAATGTAAAATAAATCAGCTTTGCTTCAAATACATCACTGTACCTTGTTGTATTTGTCCTGAGGGTTGAACAGCACCTGGAGCTCAGAAAGGACAATCTCAGGGTTGTGGGGGTGGGGATGGGGGGTGGTGGTGGGGGCAGAATGCCGAGTGGGGGCATTCGAATGGCAGCAACAGAGCTTCAGCCGGGACACATCCTTCAGGGTCTCACTGAGGGGGTCAGATGGCACTTTACTCTTTCACGTCTCTCTTCACTGACAGCCAAGCCACGGTATGGGTTAATCTTGCTGTGTGTAAGAAATGTGTCCCAGCTACTGTCTTCCATGGCTCACAGCTCCCAGACACGGAACAGAATTTCATTCCAACTGGGTTTAGAGTCAGGGGAAGTACAACGGTGAATGCTGGAAATGTGCTTCAAATTAGAGATTAGCGTAAATCAATGACCTGTTCCTGACTGGAAGTGAATCTGCAGGTTTGTGTTTCTGCTACACTGTTAAAGGTAAAACAATATTTGGTAAATGTATAACATAGAGATCAAAAGGACATGAGCAAGGGGAGCAGGTTTATGAGCAGCCTGTCTCTGCCTCTGCTGTAACCACACAGTATGCACCAGGGTGACGTGAGAGAAGGGCCTGGGTTAGACATTATACTTCACCAACAGTGAGTATACAGGAAGGGTTCAAAAATGTTAATTTTCATTTTCAATAACCGTGTGTAACATTTATTGGTCAGGAAGGGGTGTAACAGGAGTTTGTGCTGGCTGCAGGAAGGCTTTTCTTTCTGAAGGAGACTTTTTGGGGAAAATTTCTAAATGGCAAATCAAGCCAATCATCACTTCAAAATCTGACAGGATTTCTCAATTTATCAGGACCTGTGTATCATCTGTGGAATGTGGAAAACGAAATAACTGGGAAAGCACTGGGACAGATGCAACATGAATGGGAGACAGTAAACTGATGATGAAAAGAGCTTTATCCAGTCTCAGTTCCCGAATGACAGTGCTCCAGTCAGTGAACTCAGATGTGTTCTGTGTGTAGACAAGGTTTAAATTGATTGCTCAACGTGGAGAAAGACAAGGACACGGTCACCATGGAGAAACAGTGGAATTGTGGGAAATGTGGGAAGGGACTCAATTACCCATCTCAATTGGAGATTCACTCATTCAGTCACACCAGGGAGAAGCTGTTCCGCTGCCCCATGTTTGGGAAGGGATTTACATTACATTCAACGTTACATTCCCATCAAAGGTGTCACACTGGGGAGAAGCCATTAACCTGCTCTGTGAGTGGGAAAGGGATTAATTCTCTGTCCCAGCTGTTGGGGCACTAGCTGGTTCACATTGATGAGAGATAACAAGGCAAAGAGCTGGATGAACACAGCAGGCCAAGCAGCATCAGAGGAGCAGGAAAGCTGACATTTCGGATCTAGACCCTTCTTCAGAAATGGGGGAGGGGAAGGGGGATCCGAAATAAATAGTTAAAGAGGCCGGGATGGAGACAGTAGCGGTGAATGTAGGTGGGGAGGTAGGGAGGAGATAGGTCAGTCTGGGGAGGACGGACAGGTCAAGGGGGCAGGATGAGGTTAGTAGGTAGGAGATGGAGGTGCGTCGTGAGGTGGGAGGAGGGGATAGGTGGGAGGAAGGACAGGTTAGAGAGCTGGGCTGGTTTTGGGATGCAGTAGGGGGAAGGGAGGTTTTGAAGCTTGTGAAATCCACATTAATACCATTGGGTTGCTGGGTTCCCAAGCGGAATATGAAGTGCTGTTCCTGCAACCTTCGGGTGGCATCGTTCTGGCACTGCAGGAGGCCCAGGATGGACATATCATCTGAGGAATGGGAGGGGGAGTTGAAATGGTTCGCGACTGGGAGGTGCAGTTGTTTAGTGTGAACCGAGCATAGGTGTTCTGCAAAGCAGTCCCCAAGCCTCCGCTTGGTTTCCCCAATGTAGAGGAGGCCACAACGGGAACAGCGGATCCAGTATACCACATTGGCAGATGTGCAGGTGAACATCTGATTGAGGTGGAAAGTCTTCTTTGGGCCTGGGATGGAGGTGATGGGGGAAGTGTAAGGATAGGGGTAGCACTTCCTGCTGTTGCAGGGAAAAGTTCTGGGTGTGGCGGGGCTGGGGGGAGTGTGGAGTGGACAGGGCAGTCCCGGAGAGAGCGGTGCCTCTGGAAAGCAGATAAGGGTAAGGAGGGATTATATGTCTTCAGTGGTGGGGTCAGATTGCTGATGGCGGAAGTGTCAGAGGATGATGCGTTGGATTGGAGGTTGGTGGGGTGGTACATGAGGACGAGGGGGATTCTGTTTTGATTGTTATTGCCGGGAGGGGATGTGAGGGATGAGTTGCGGGAAATGAGGGAGACACGGTCGAGGGCATTCTCCACCACTGAAGGGGGGAAGTTGAGGTCCTTGAAAAACAAGGACATCTGAGATGTACGGGAGTGGAATGCCTCATCCTGGGAGCAGAAGCGTAGGAGCCGAAGGAATTGGGAATTAGGGATGGTGCTTTTGTAGGAAGGTGGGTGGGAGGAGGTATATTCTAGGTAGCTGTGGGAGTCAGTGGGCTTGAAATGGAAATCGGTTTCCAGGTGGTTGCCAGAGATGAAAACAGAGAGGCCCAGGAAGGAGAGAGAGGTGTCAGAGATGGTCCAGATGAGCTTAAGTTTGGGGTGTAAGGTGCTGGTGAAGTGGATGAACTGTTTGAGCTCCTCGTGGGAGCACAAGGCAGTGCTGATACAGTCATCAATGTTGTGGAAGAAGAGATGGGGTTTAGGTCTCACATTGATGAGAGGCTGTTTAACTGCTCTGATTGTGAGAAGAGCTTTAAAAGATAAACTGGGTCAAACACCAGCTTTTTCACACCAAGAAACAGCTTTGTGCTCTCACTGCTGGAGGTCATTTAGACACTCAAGGATCCTCATTAAATATCATTAGATTCAGACTGGGGAGAGGCCGCTTCCGTGCTCCCTGTGTAGGAAAGCATTCACTTGCCAATCTGACCTAAATTCCTATCAGCCTGTTCACATGGATAACAGCCATTTTGAATGTTCTGAATATACTCTGAATGTAAAAGCAGAGGACACTGCTGAGACACCAGTGAAGACACATCGGGGAAGAGGGTGTTCATTTGCTTCATGAGTGGGAAGCAACTCACTCAGTCATGTCACTTACAGACGTATCAGTGAGTTCAAAAGCGACTTTAGGGGATGGATTGTGTTGTTGCTGCTGTTAATTTCAACAGAGTTCATGCTGAGTTGTGTTTTATTTATGCTGATGTTGTTAATCCCAAATCTGGACTGGAACGTACGTACTCTATTGAATCAAAATGTATGAACGTAATTTGAAACAGTGTATCCTCAATTTCTGGAAGATACGGTGAGAATAAATGATGTCCTGTTGATGACTGCTGCATGTTTAGGCCTCTTCTCTTTTCAAACTCTGGATTCTTTCTGTCCCCAAACTTCGGTTACTCCTGTGGACAAGGGAGTGTCTCCCTTCATCTTGGTATCCAGCAAAGGTCCTGTGATCACTTAAAAACAAAACCCAATCTTTCCGTCACTTTCAGCGTCAAGACCTCATATGTGTCCCTCAGCAAACATTTTGTAAAGCTGTTGGGAAAATATGGTGCGACTTCAAAAATGAAATTCTCAATGTCAAAGACTGAAAAGTCAAATTTTCCACTCAAGATTTTAGCAGAGACAAAGAGCTTGGTGGTAAGTAGTGAGACTCCTGTTTGCATGCACTTACACCTCATTATTATCTATTCCCACCTGATTTATTTGCAATTTGATATTCTCCCGTGTGACAGTGAGAAACTTGGTGCTGATGATTTCCAGCATAAAAGTCTGACCAGGTAATTAGTCATCCTCGCCTGCTTCTGCATCCTCCATCTCGGCAGTGTTCCCCAACATCTCAGGATTCATGCTCCATGAGCAGTGATTTCCTGCATCTTCCTTCTTCTGAGGTTGACATTGGAAATGCACGAGCCTCCCATCACCTCCTGGCACATTGCTGAATCACTTAGAGAACTGTTCACCACTTCAATATGGAGCATACAGAATGAACTGGGTGAGAATGTGTGGAAGCTCAGAACTGATAGGGTCGACAGTATCACAAGGAACAAAAAGGAATGAAGGTTTGGGGGAATCATCTTGATTAAAGGGCTGAGATATGACTCAAACTGCAATTGAGGAAACAGTTTCTACCAAACTTGGAGTGGGCAGAGTAACTGGTTGTTCGTGTCTGAGGACACAGGCTCAGTGAGTAATGTGAGAGCCTTCTGGGGTCAAACTACACTAATCAGACACTCAGAGACTGGGTGAAAGAAATCTGTAATCATGTGTCCTGCATGTGAAACCCATGCAGCGATCAACAATGTGTGATTCAATTCCTGGCCACAAACAACTTTAGCCATGTCATTGATCATCCCATGTTGATCACAGTCATCGCTGTGAAGCAGAAGTAATCTGAGGTCACCTTAGAATTGTCAACTGTAGGGATCAGAGATTTTTGTGAATGGAATCAAAGGTTATTTGGAGAATAGAGGAACAGACACGATCTTATTGAATGGCAGAGCAGGCTCAAGGGGCTGAATGGCCTACTTTTCCTAGTATGTATGTTTGCAGGTTGGCAGTAAGGACTTTGTCACCTGGTACCCAGGACCAGCCGTACAACACCATCAACTTAATGCAGCAAAGCAACTGACCAAGGGTGCTGAGTCAGCACATTCCAAAACCATAATTTGATCACCCAGAAAGTCAAGGGCACCAGATAGTTAGGAAATAACGGTGTCTACAATTTCCCCTCCAAGCCACACACCATTCTGACTTGGAAATGCATCATGTCTTTCACTGTTGTAGGCCAAATTTGCAAGCGTCATTGTTGAATCATCTATTTCAAATTGGAGACTAACTAACACATTTGATTAATTACAGGATGTCATCTTCAATTAAATGTTTGGCGCATAATTAATTTTATTACCTTACTTCAGTCAAAATAAATTGTAACTATTCAGAAGATAGAAACATAGAAGATAGGAGCATGAGGATGGCATTCAGCCCTTTGAGCTTGCCCCGCCATTCATCACAAGCATGGCTGATCATTCCAATCAATAGCCTAATCCTGCTTTCTCCCCATAATCTTTCATGCCATTTACGCCAAGTGCTATATCTAGCTGCCTCTTGAATATGTTCAATGTTTTAGCATCAACTACTTCAAGTGGCAACGAATTCCGCAGGCTCACGACTTTTTGGGTGAAGAAATGTCTCCCCATCTCCGTCTACCCCGAATCCATAAGACCATAAGACATAGGAGTAGAAGTAAGGCCATTCGGCCCATCATGTCCACTCCGCCATTTAAATCATGGCTGATGGGCATTTCAACTCCACTTCCCTGTACTCTCCCCACAGTCCTTGACTCCTTGTGAAATCAATAATTTGTTGATCTCTGCCTTGAAGGCATCTAACGTCATAAGACCATAAGACATAGGAGAATCCTCAGACTGTGGCCCCTGATTGAACACACCTACCATCAGGAACACCCTCCCTGCAATTATCCTGTCCAGTCCTGTTAGAAATTTATATGTCTGCATGAAATTGCCCCTCATTCATCTGAGCTTCAGCGAAAACAATCCTAACCTAGTCAATATCGCCTCATATGTCAGTTGGCCTGGTAAACCTTCATTGCACTCCATTGAGAGCAAGAGAACGCTTCTTAAGAAAAGGAGACCAAAACTGCACTCAATATTCTAGGTGTAGTGTCACCAATGCCTGTATAACTGCGACAACACATACCTGCTCTTCATCAAGTTCTATTAAAATTCATTACCCAAGCCATCTTACTGGTATCTGAAGACATCTGCTTATTTCCCCTATTAGTCCCAATGCCTCAAGCAGTGGCCAGGCTATCAAATGCAGTTTTATTGAAATATTCATAGACAAATATACAAAAATCTCCAAGACAAGCTTTCTAGTTATTACTCTAACCTAAACTTTTCTTGCACTGGAATCTCCATCAGCAAAAAGATTGAATTTAATCCCTTTCGACCCCTCCACCATTCAATGCAAACAGGGCTGATCGTTATTCCAGAGATAATGGGAAGTGCAGATGCTGGAGAATCCAAGATAGCAAAGTGTGAAGCTGGATGAACGCAGCAGGCCAAACAGCATCTCAGGAGCATAAGAGCTGACATTTCGGGCCTAGACCCTTCATCAGACCCTTCTCTGACGAAGGGTCTAGGCTCGAAACGTCAGCTCTTGTGCTCCTGAGATGCTGTTTGGCCTGCTGTGTTCATCCTGATCCTTATTCCAAATTGCTCCAAGCTTTTTACAAAAATCTAACACTGCAGTTTTAAAATGTATAATTGGTCCTCATTATCCAAAACCTGTTGGAGCAAATTCTACGTTTTAATTCTTCATATTGCTGTCACGCTGGTATTTCTGTCATCAGCTCAATGCACTCTCCCAATGACGCTAAATGTCAGCTCCAAGAAGGCAGCACACCTTTCAATTCACCACTTTACAGTTTTCTGGATTCACCATCGAGACTAACAATTAGTGTGTGAATGCTGCCCCCTATTCTGTCCTCTTTCTTTGTTTCAATTTGTTTCTTTGTCAGCTGCATACCTGCTCTAGCCACATCTTTTCTTTATTTCTTTCACAGCCCTAATTCCATTCCCCGTGGCTAATTAATGTGATGTTCCCTGGTGGTGTAGTGGTTAGGATTTGGTGCTCTCACAGCAATTTCCAAGGTTAAACCTCATTCAGGGATTTGTTGTACTTGTACAAACTGATAAATGCCCAGGAATTCCTCACAGTGACAACAGCATAAACAGTGTAACTCTATCTGAATCACTGCAGGTTTTACATCAGAGATGAAATCAACACGCTGGGCCGGGAACAAATCACATATTTGTCCGCACCTGAGTATGTAGCTGCTCCTAAATACTGGCCACAGGACTATGTAAGCCCTGCTCCTTCTTGAAACACACAAGATTCTTAGGAGCTTGACAGATTCTGGTCAAAGTTGTTTCCCCTTCTGGGACAATCATAGAACAGAAAATAGAATTTCAGAACTAGGTTCACACATTTCAGACAGAGCTGAGGAGGTATTTCTTCTCTCTGAGAGTTATGAATCTGTGGAATTCTTGACTGCAGACAGCTCTCGAGACTGGCACATTAAGTCAGATTTCTAATCAGTAAGGGACTCTAGCGGGGAAAGTCAGGACAACGGTGTTGAGAATTACCAGATCATCCATAATCTAATTGAACAAACCATGACTCAAAGCCTGAAAATACATTTCACTGGAGTGGCTGACGGTGAGTAAAATAACAGAAAGTTCCAGCACAGATAGAAGGGCATACTGAAGCAACTACCTGAGAACAAATGTGTTTCTTTTTTGCCAGTGAAATTCACCTAATCTCAAAGTGGGGGCCACTGAAGTGCAGCAGTGATGGTGATGTCCCTGTTAACACCACAACTCTGCAGCATGTGAACACTAGCAGGTCAATAGTGTAATGAGTAACACACCTGACTGCAGATCTTAGGTTTGTAGGTTCAACACCTACCTGCCTTGAGTGCAGTTTGCAGCTTTCCCATCAGGAAATGCCACTGAGAACATCAGAGTCCTGAAGTTGGGTGTTGGGAATTGAAAGTTGCACATGAGCAGCTTATGGGATGATTTCACCTTCCCTTTCTCTGAGACTGCTGGGACATTGACTCTGGCATTCTTGATGATGTTTACTCATCTGAGACATTGAAAGGATTCTTGTTTCTGCATATCAGGAATTCAAATCTCATCTTCGCTAGAGCATAGTGAGAAAACTGATATGAGAACTAACTCTGTTCTCGGATTTGTAATATACAGGAGAGCTTGTTAAGGACAGAACTTGGTAGTATTTTCTGTTAATTTGATTCAACAGACAGCAAAATCAGGCACATTGTGTGATCTGATTAGACTGTGGTGATCCAGGGAGTCCTGGGGATTGAGAGTCAGTGCACTCCCCCCCAAATGGGGAGGTGATGGCCTCGTGGTATTATCGCTGGACTGTTAACCCAGTGACCCAGAGAATGTTCTGGGGCCTGGGTTTGAATCCCACTGTGGCCCATGGTGGAATGTGAATTCAATAAATATCTGGAATCAAGAAGCGAATGATGACAGTGAATCCATAGCCAACTGTCAGGAATACCCATCTGGTTCACTACTGTCCTTTTAGGAAGGAAATTGCCATCCTTCCTGGTCTGGCCTACATATGACTCCAAACCCACAGCAATGTGGTTGACTCTGAACTGTTTAGGGATGGACAATAAATGCTGCCGAGTCAGCGACACCCTCATCCTGTGGAAATACATTTCTAAGTGTCTTTTAAACAGTGTAACTGTGCTGACATCCACTACTTCCTCAGGAAGATCATTCTCTACATTAGAAAACGTGTTTTTTTTTAATTTGTCTCCACTCACCTTAAAAATACACCCTCTTGTCTTGAAACCCCCATCCTTGGAAAATGGCACCTACCATTAATCCTGATTTTATAAACCCAATAAGGTCACCCCTCAACCTCCAATGCACCAGAGAAAGCAGTCCCGGCCTATCCAGTCTTCCTTTGTAACTCACATTCCATGCTAGCAACATCCTGGTAAATCTCTTCTGAACCCTCCCTAGTTTAATGACACTCTATTTTTTTCCTGTTCTTTAGAATCATTCTTTGTTCACGCAAATTTGTACAATCTTCTGATCTACCACTGACTTTCGTAAATGTGTGCAGTGTTTCTTTAAATTTGGAAGTATTCTTAACTTCATTATTTAGTCACTTTCTGACTGGGATACATTGTTGCTAAGAGTTGGTGAATGTCTTCTTGAAGGTCTGTCACTATACTGCTACAGTCAAACCCAGTTTCTCAATAGTGTCACACTTACCTGTATTTAGATTTCAAATGCTGTTCTTAGAAATGTAAGAAAATCCCCAAACCTGCCTTACGTGGAGTCACATTTTCATGCTCCGAACCAAGGACCAAATAAGAAGAGAATACGTATGAGCTGTGGCTATCACCTGGAACAAACTGTCCAGGTAACTTTCTCCCTGATATTTTTAAGCGTTTGTATAATAACATCTAATTCACTGATTATGGGCTGAGGTTCCTCTAGCCGCAGACACTTATTGAAGATATATCAGTCTGGGATCACACCAGTCTCCAGGAGTTCCCACATCCTGAGGTCACAACACATCACCTTCCCTACCACCTGATTGGGCTTTAAAAACTAATTATTTTATTTAAAATAAGTAAAATTTACTGCATCTACTTATGTTCTTCTTATTTATTATGGGTGTAATTAAGCCTGGGGAGGAAATCCACCAAATAATTATAGAATGGGATTAACTTGGTCACACAGCACCACAAACAAACAAGGAGACAGACAGTTCTGACATTTCAAGAGTGTAAAACCACTAATTCAATTTTTCTTCCTTCACATGTACAAATTTTGAAACTTTAAAGCGTTCCTTCCATATTCAACACATTTAAACTGAAGAAAGGTTATTTTAAATGGGTTGAAAATGAACAGTAATTCAGTTAATTCTTCTACATTCTTCATGGTTCTCATGGCCCCACTAAAAACATCTCATTGATTTCAGTCTGTTCCTGCACACAATGTGTGGAGAATTCAAAGCAGACAAGGAAGATGAAAGCAAGAGACTGGAGTGGAGAAATGAAATTGTATAAATGCTCTAATATTTGGATTTCAGCCAACGAGGGCCAAGATTAACAGATTCACTACAAGGACAGGTTTAAAAAAGATCCAGCGGAGCACCAAGGTCCCAAGAGCAAGCGCTGCTGCTGCTGCATGCACACCTCAGAGTTCAACACAGCAAGGGAAATGAGCAGCAACACTCTCAGGGAACAAAGAGGGTGTTGGGTGAACAGGACCAGAATTCCCGCTCATTTTCATTCCGGTTGTGCAGGCCTCCAGGGATGGTGCACGCTCATGACTTCCAAAACTGGAAGTCAATGCCTCAGTCAGACCACTTAAGCTTGGAGTGACTGCACTCACACAGTTTAGTGGGAATGTCAACAGGAATGGCAGAACACAGATTTTGGGAGACCTCACATTTCCACACGGGTCTGGGGTGAACGTGAGAAGGTGATCAGGAATGCATTGCAATTATCAAGTTTAACATGGGCACAGACAAGGATTTCAGGATCAGATGAGCTGGGCTGAGGTGGAGATGGCTGACTTTATGGAAATTAGAAGATCTGGTGTGAGTGAAAGGATGGTTTTGTGATTGAAAATTCACCTTCAGGTCAAATCTGTGACTGAGACTATGAGCAGTGTAATTCAGCCTTACTCTCAGGAAAGAGTTACAGGTTCAGAGTTTGAGAATGGAATGTGTAGCAGTCACTGAAGACAATGGATTGTTCTTCCAAATGTTTCCCTGGAGGACATTTCAGCTTTTCCAGTATCAGGTATGGGATCATTGAATAACAATAGAGGAATGGGCAGGGCTGGTGATGAGTTAGAACGGGTAGTTGTCAGTGACCATGTGAAAACTAACAAAATGCTTCTGGATGATGTTAAAAAGTAGCAGCGTGTAGGTGAGAAATAGGAGGGACCAAGAACAGCTCTTTGGTGAACACCAAGTTCAAGTCTTTGCAAATACCATGAAATCCAGGCTTTTCAATAAAAAAATTGGGAAGATGAAATTTTAAGGGACAGTGAACTTTAACATTATTAGCAAATATATTTAGTGAGAATAGGTCAGTGGAACAAACATGGGCCTCGTGGGCAAGACAAGCTCTGACAGGAGAGAAACTGGAGAAAGCTGGGAATCCAGGGTCAAGCTAGAAGCACTCGACAAGCAGTTTGATCCAATGAGCTCG
Organism: Stegostoma tigrinum; assembly: GCF_030684315.1. Taxonomy (NCBI): domain Eukaryota; kingdom Metazoa; phylum Chordata; class Chondrichthyes; order Orectolobiformes; family Stegostomatidae; genus Stegostoma; species Stegostoma tigrinum. The sequence goes on from NW_026728280.1 coordinate 27,371, forward strand.
TGGAAGGGAGGGGAGCAGCAGAGGCAGGCAATCAGATTGTCTCAAATGTACTGGGGTCTCAGCTCCTTGAACATCTCACCCGCGTCATGAGGAGAAAGAGGGAGAGCCTTCAAAAGGGACTCACTTGTGTTTGAGCTACGAAAAAGACTCAACACACTGGGTTTAACACTAAGCTAATTCATGTGTGTTTTTATTCTGAATATTTGCATTTAAAACTTCTGGAATTTATTAACACCAGTAGAAAAAAGACAAAATGAGAAAATGAACGTGTCTAGCATCTGATTAACAGGAAATCCAACTCCTGTAATCACTAATGAACTCACTGGCGCCTCAGAAGGTGGAAGGTCTGAGTGAATCTTCTCATGCTCAGACCAAGTGAACAGCTTCCCTATTCTGTGAACACACTGATGCACAGTGAGACAGACGATTGCCTGAGGCCAGTCCTGCAATAAGAGCACCTGAATGGTCTTTCCTCTGTGAGTAAATACATTGGCCGAAAATCAGACCCATTTTCCAGAGCAATTTTCCCAGTCTGGGCAGAGGCAACTGATCAGATGGTCTTCATCTCAGTGACAATGGAGCTTTCATACTTCTTGTTAAAGGTGAGGATGGAGGGGAGTGGGACAGCAATTGAAAGGGAATCCCCTGTGTTAGAGACAATAAGAAGATGAAACACTGTGTTTTACACAAAACTGGTTTATTTGATACGTATCTACATTAACATATACCTGAACAGGTGGTTACTAATATCAGCAGAAACAGATCACAATGAACCTGGTTAATTCCTGAACGCGGTTAATAGTAAAGCCCAATCACTGCAGTTTCTTGTGAACTCTCTGGTCACTCAGCAGATATGACACCTGTGTGATTCCCTTCCCACAGCTGGGGCAGGTGAATGGTCACTGCACAGTGTGAATGTGCTGGTGCCTCAGCAGATGGGGTGACTGACTGACTTCCCTCCCACGGTCAGAGCAGGTAAAGGGCTTCTCCCTAATGTGAACATAATGGTATACAGTGAGCCGAGATGATCACTGAAATGCTGTCCCACAGTCAGAACACCCAAACAGTCTCTTTCAGTGTGAGCACATTGATGGAGCATTAGTTCCCCAGACCTTTCATAGCACTTCCTGCAGACTGGGCATTTAAAAGGTCACTCATCAGTGTGAACTTGCCGGTGTGTCACCAGGTTTGAAGAATTGATAAATCTCTTTCCACACTCTGTGGGGGTGAACAGCCTCTTGCCACACTCTGGTGTGTCAGCAGGGTGGATGATTTGAGTGAGTCTCTCTCCACACTCAGAACAGGTGAATGGCCTCTTCCTGGTGTAACTACACTGATGATTTTTCAGTATTGATGGATGAAAGAAGTCTTTACCACAATCCCCTCATCTCCATGGCTTCTAATCATTATGAGTGTGTTTACATTCTGATAAGCCAGCTGATTGATTGAAGCCTTACCCAAAAACAGAACCAGTTTCTCCCCACTGGGAACAGTGCTTTCTCCTTCCATGTCCAATATTCTGTTGTATTCAGGTTGTGATACGTTTGGTAACTCTCTCAGATCCTGAGTGACGGTTGGTTTCAGTTTGTTAACTGCAAAATCTCCTCTTCTGAAAACCGTGTTCAGCTGATTTGGACGAAACAAGGAGAGTGAGACAGAAACCAAAAAATCAAAATGGTAGGTTATAAAATGTGAACTGGATGAATCTTGTAATTTGCAGAGTAGAAGTTGATAGCAGAGCACTAAAAACAATTTCTGACTGTTAACAATTCTGTGAGAATATCAAGTTGGGAAAGCAAAAGCACACGGTCAGGGGATAGGCAGTGGTGGAAGTCTAATTTAGGCACAATTAGCAGATGTAACAGTAAAACACAAAACAGAGCTAAAATGCAGGGACAGAAGTTAGACAATCGCAGAGAGAAGATCTAGGAGGGTAGAGATGAAATACAGCAATGGTGAACATGAATTCAGAGCCAGATTAAAGGAGTCACATCAGCCCTGGACCATGCAATCTCTCACAGATAACAGAACACAGCAGTACCAGCTCAAAATTTGCTGAATAGTCCATAATGCTCAGCTCTGAAACAATTTCACTGCTTCCTATATTACAGTCTCCTGCTGGAACTTGCGACTGGAAATATGTCAGAGCACTGTAAACAGAGGATCTAATTCAACACATTACCCTGTTATCCATGGGTTTTTACTTTTGACCAGTTTGCCGTGTGGGATTTTGTCAAATATCCTAACAAAATCTATGAAAACAATATCCACTTCACTACCCACACTGAGACTCCTTACCAATTTCTCAAAGAATTCAGTCAAATTGCTTAAGTATGACCTTCCCTCATCAAAGCAATGCTGACTATCCCGGACAAGTTCATGCATTTCTAATTGACATTTTCTCTGATCTCTCAGGATTGATTCTTACAGTTTGCCCACCACCAAAGTAAGATTGACTGGCCTATAGTTGTATGGCATTTCCTTTGTACTTGTTTTAAACAACAACAGCACATTTGCATTCCTCCAGCCCCTTGGCACCTCACCTGAGTCAAGTGAAGATTGAAAATTAATCCTCACAACATCTGCTATTTCCTTCAACACGCCAGGGAACTATCTATCTGGGCCTGGTGACTCATCCACTTTCAATGATTCCAGCTCCTCTAACACTACCTCTCTCTATTTTGTCTTGTATTTCCCACCACACCTTTTGGATTACTTTATCCACATCATTCCTTTCTTAGTGTGTGTAGCAGGGGGAGGTGGTGGTGTGGGGAGCAGGGCCCTGCAGTGGGTATGCCTAAACCAAACAGTGCCTCAGACTCTGTCTTGTTTTGCAAGAGGGAAATGAAGCAAAAGTGAGGGAACATCACCCACTTCCCGCTTTGGGAAATGCTTTAAAGTGTTGTCAACAAGTGACATCATCTCCAAATCTGACTTGAAACCAAGACAACAACTGGAGCTTCTTCTTGATTCATGGTCAGTGATAACTTTTGTCCCTCACTCAGCAACACAAGAAATTGCTGTTTGCCTGCAGCAAGAATAATGTTTCTTTGTTTTGGAGACCAAACTTGCTCATAGATTTCAATGCGGCCTCACAAAACCCAACACAGCTGCTGTAAGAGCACCTTGCTGCCATACTCAAACCTTTTTGAAATGAAGGAGAAAGTTCCATTTGCCTTCCTAACTGCTTGCTGCACCTACAAGCTTGTATTGAATGACTGGTGTACAAGCACACCCAGGTCCCTTTGTACATGAACATTTCCAAATCGACCACCACTTGAATTATACTCTGCCATTCTGAATTTGGTACCAAAGTGGATAACTTCACACTGATGCTGCATCTGCTATGCATTTGCTACTCACTCAAATCATCTAAATTACTCTGAAGTCTCTTTATGTCCCGTTCACTCACAATCCCTCTTCTTTTGTGTCAACAAACCTAGAAATAGTACATTGGATTCGCACATACAAATCATTGATGTACACTTTGAACACATGAGGTCCAAGGGTCTTTGTGGCGTCCCAATTGTCAAAGCCTTAGACACTGAAAAAAGATCATTTATTTCTACTGTTTCCTGTCTGCCAACCAATTCACAATCTACACCAGTAAATTCCCAACAATCTTATGAACTTTGATTTTGCACACTAACCTCTTAAGCGGAACTTGATCAGCAGCTTTGAGAAAATCCAAATGACCCCATCCACCGGGTTCTATCAGTTACATTTTCAAAAAAAAACTTTTGTAGATTTGTCTAACATGATTTACCCATCCGAAATTGACAGGCTTCAGGTCCAGTCGAAACGCTGACTTGCCTGGTCCCCAGCATAATAGGCAGTCAAAGATTATAGACATGGCCCATGGCAGCTCTTTCTCCACAGCACCTGAGATGGGCAATAAATGCTGCTCCAGGCAGCACTGGCCACATCTCACCAACAAACATTTCATAACAAACAATCTAAGGCCCGCTGTTCAGACCCATCCTTACTTTCAAATTCCTCCATGGTCTTTCCTTTTTGTTTCCACATGGTCCATACCTTTCCCCACAGACAGAACAGGCAAACCATAAACAGACAGAACAGTCAGAGGCTGATCATGGTCACCTTCTGATTCAGCAATTGCCGCCGGAGGGAGGGGGAGGGGCAGATCCCGAGCAGCTTCTCGCTCTGATTCGAGCCGCCCGCTGGTTGCCCCGGCAACCCTGGCAGCAGGAGGGGAACAATAGGTGGGGGCGGCGCTCCCGTGTCCACGTGCCTGAAACCTGAGGCATCACCACGGAGCACAGCAATTCCTATTGGCTGCTTCAGTCCTGGGCTCACAATGCAGATGTTGTCTTTCCAGTGAAACCTCCTCCTCTGTGCAACATCTGGGAGCAAAGCAATGTCTCCTCCCTTTCCATTTCTTTAGTCTTTCTGGGTGGTAGGGTCGGGAAACTGTTCACTTGCAGCAAAGGAAGGGAGAGGGATTGAATCCAGGGAGGGTGCCTACTCTGCAAATGTTGGTTCTGGTACGTCTCTTAAATTTACTGTCATCATTTGCTCTCTTAGCTTTACACATTTGTTTTCCTGCTAAAATGGTGGCCTCTTTCCTCATGTTCATGTTTGCATGATTTCTGTTAGAGATGATCAAGATTTAGGGGACAGCAAATTGATTAGCAATAAAAGCCAAAATGTGATTTTCGTTCCTCACAATTTGCAGCACCATACATTAGAGACTCTCATTTGAGGTCTGACTATGGAGTGAGCAACATGTAGCAAAATTGTCTTACAGCCAAAATCCCCATTTACAATCCAGGACTATGTCATGGTGTATGTTGATGGGAAAAGGAAATAGCCTTCCTCCCCTGGCTAGTCAACTCATCACAAACTGTTTGATTAACAAATGAATTCAAGGACTGGATAACTCGTCCATGTATTGCTATTCACTAATCTAGATCAAATTCCATTTACCACTGATCAGCCGGTCTGTAAACTAAGGCTATCCATCTCATTATTTACCATCTATTACTTTTGCATCATCTGAACTAACTGATCAACCTTCATACATTCAAATCTAAGGCATTTACCTAAAACAAAAATAAGGGCCCAACATTGGCCACTCTGCCACACCAATGTGCACAGATTTGCGGTTAGAAACAAAACAAAACCCACCTCTCTGCTTCCTGAACCTCAGCCAATTGTGGATCCAATTTGCCAAATTTCAATGGATTCTATGCGCACTTAGCTTTGCTTTCAGTCTCCCAAAAGTCTTGCTGATGTCAAAGAGATTAAATAAAAGTATTGGGAACAAAAACAAAGTTGCTGGAAAAGCTCAGCACTTCTGGCAGCAACCGCGAAGGAGAAAACAGAGTTAACGTTTTGAGTCCGGTGGCCCTTCAGAAGGGTCCCTTTGTGGTTAGTGGGGAATTAAGAACCTTGCAAGCACCCTGCTATTTCATCCTAACATCACAGGAGACATTTCACTTGACCTTGGATACTGATCTGCATTTAAACCTTCCAGACTACTTAGTACTTCCTTTCTCTCTCTGTGATAGTTTCTTTACATTCTATCACAAACCTTCTCCCTGATTCATCTATTTCACTAGTGAGCACTGACACAAAGTATTCATTTCGACCCAGGCCAACACTCTCTAGTTCTACGCACAGATACCTCTGTGGTCCTTAATGGGCCTTACACATTCCCCCTTATCCTTTAACCATATGTCTACCTGTAAATCAACAGAGCATTTTGCTTCATTTCACTTGGCAGTATCAATTCATATTTCCCTTAGCGCTCTCCTTATCTCTCCATTTATGTTCCCTCTTGCACATGTACCTGAAAGTATCTGCTTCCTGTGCACTATGGCCAAATCATATCTTATTAAAATCAACCAAGTTAGAACTTTGATTACAGGTCCATCCTTGTCCTTTTCCATAACAATCCCAAATCTTTTCAAAAGAGTTCTGATAACTGCCTGCAAAATTCTCCCCGCTAATACTTCAAGCACTTGTCCGCGTTGGTTGTCTGACGTTAGGTCCCCTCTTTCCTCATTGGGGGGTTCTACATCCTGGCTTCAAAAACTCGATCCGAAACTTGAGCTCTGATTTCTCTCCAAGATGCTGCCAGATCTGCAGAATGTTGTCAACAATTTCTTTTTTGTTTCTGATTTACAGCATCCCAGTTCTTTCCGTGTTTATTTTATACATCTCAATAGTTCCGGAAGTGTTATGAACATTTGTAGCTCGACTAGGCTGCCAGGCAGTGAGTTTCAGTTTCCCCCCATTATCTGAGTGAAAAAAATCCGCTCAACTCATCAAAACTTCCCGCCGCTTACCATCAATCCATGTCGCCCGATACTGATTCCACCACTAAGCAGAAAGATTTGTTCTTGTTTTCTCTATTTCCCTCATAAATTTATACATGTCAGTCATGTCCCCCACTTAGTCGACAACAAAACGGAAGTTGCTGGAAAAGTTCAGCAGGTCTGGCAGCATCTGGGAAGAAGAGATAGCGTTTCGGGTCCGATGACCCTTCCTCGGTCTGTTCTGCTGGAAAGAAACTAACCCCAGTCTGTGAGGGCTGTATGGTCCCTGCTGACAACATTAGAATCTGTCCTGCTGGGCAGAATGATCTGTCATTACCTGAAAAACTAAACCGTCTTCTGTGAACCGAAACCAGCGCCGAGATTGACCACAGCCCCGCATCCGCCAGAACTCACTGAGCCAGCAGCGTGTAACTGGGGATTGGGAGAAAGGGGATGAGAGAGCGTTGGCGATATGATCTAACACACAGTGAGCTACAGTTCACCTACATTACCGGGAAACCGACAGAGTTCTAAACACTCACCAACTCGACTGCAGGGAAACATTCACCAAGAAAAGGCGGAGCAGAGGCTGTTTCTGGACTGAAAAACACCCCCTACCTGTCAATCACAAATTTAGTCCCGCCCACTTCACAGAATTTGCAGTTTCCGGAAACTGAACTCAGACCTGCCCAAAAGCGGGGCGGTCCAAGGCGAGTACCACAGGGAGCCTCGCTGTGCTGTCCCCATTCTCTGACCCAGTTACGTGTCTTTATCCCGCGATTCCCAATCCAGTGTCTCCCACTTTTCGCTGTTGACCCTGTATCCCGGGATAACCAACAAATTCCCTCCCCATTCCCCTGGTTATCTTGTAGTGTGTGTGTCAGACTGTGTCCCGCCTTGCTGAGTGTCTCTTGCATTTCACTGTTAGTCTTTCAGCTTCGAACCATCAGCAGTGTTTTTTCGTTCTATAATCCTATCACACGGATTAAACATTATTAACAATTCAATTCATTGCTCCATATGTGTTTTATAGCTTCCTTGAAATTGTGTTCAATTTTCGAGGGATTTTTCAGTTGGGGGAGGATTTAAATGTAATTGCAATGTAACCTGTTCCTCCGATTCGATCACGGCTGCTGGCACTGATGAAATCCTCACAAAACATCAATGGAAGGACTGCATCCACTGTACATCTGCCAATGTGGTATACTGCATCCACTGTACCCGGTGTGGCTACCTCTACATTGGGGAAACCAAGCGGAGGCTTGGGGACCGCTTTGCAGAATACCTCCGCTCAGTTCGCAACAAACAACTGCACCTCCCAGTCGCAAACCATTTCCACTCCCCCTCCCATTCTTTAGATGACATGTCCATCATGGGCCTCCTGCAGTGCCACAATGATGCCACCTGAAGATTGCAGGAACAGCAACTCATATTCCGCCTGGGAACCCTAATGGTATCAATGTGGACTTCACCAGTTTCAAAATCTCCCCTTCCCCCACCGCATCCCTAAACCAGCCCAGTTCGTCCCCTCCCCCCACTGCACCACACAACCAGCCCAGCTCTTCCCCTCCACCCACTGCATCCCAAAACCAGTCCAACCTGTCTCTGCCTCCCTAACCTGTTCTTCCTCTCACCCATCCCTTCCTCCCACCCCAAGCCGCACCCCTTTCTACCTACTAACCTCATCCCACCTCCTTGACCTGTCCGTCTTCCCTGGACTGACCTATCCCCTCCCCACCTCCCCACCTATACTCTCCTCTCCACCTATCTTCTTTTCTTTCCATCTTTGGTCCGCCTCCCCCTCTCTCCCTATTTATTCCAGAACCCTCACCCCATCCCCCTCTCTGATGAAGGGTCTAGGCCCGAAACATCAGCTTTTGTGCTCCTGAGATGCTGCTTGGCCTGCTGTGTTCATCCAGCCTCACATTTTATTATCAATGGAAGGAAGGTGCGTGGAAGGTGGAAGACAGAAGGAGAACAGATATCATGTGGTCAGTTTAGTTATAGATTTCAATGTTCCTCCAGGCTGTAAAGTGACAAAGTGGCGAAAAAGAAAACAAAAAGAAAACAGAAAGAGATATGCAACCAGACAGCAGATGAGATAAAAAAAATTATTCAAAATATTAGGGGGTTGATACCCTGCTGATGGAGATAGATCATTTTCTGCCTTGTATGTCTGGGCATTATTATCAACATCTGATTAAAATAAGAACTGGAGCAGAACAACAATTGTAATACACAGAAATAAAGTCAATTTGACAAGCGAGTCACTAACCCTCCAACTCTGGCAACATCCTTGTCAATCCTCAGCCCTTTCACTACATCCTTCCTATAGCAGTGAGACCAGAACTGCACACCATTCAGTCATGACAGAATGGCACAATTCTGTTCGGATGCATTATGGTCTTGTGATCTGAACACTCAGCAAAACCAGCACAGTTTGAATTGGCATATTAAAATGGGAAATGGCATAGCAGCAAAGTAGTAGACTAATGGTCACTGTTTCAGGTCAATCTCTTCAGAATGAACATTTCCCATTCTGTCGAACATCCTCCCCACTCATCCACAATCACAGCCTGCCTGGACTGGCAATAAGCATTATCTTCTTTTGTGATTACACTTTTCAGGCAGGAGCAGACTTGGCAGCAGAGCTGGGCTGTGAAGCAACAATCAACTTTATTGAGATAGAGTCAGTAGAAGGTGATCTGCTGTCAGGCAAACTGCAGTGATAAATGCAGACAACAACTTACACTCAAACAGTTGTACTGTTCCTGTCAGTGGCTAAACAACAGTGTTAAAAGGACTTCTGATAGTTTTTGCAGCCTTGATCTTCAAAGTGTCTGTCTTGGGCCTTCATTTTCTGACTCTGGTTGGTCTCCACTGCACAGACACAGATCTATTTTATCCTTGTTCTTATCTGATTAACTCCCCACTGTGCCCAGTCACAGTTCATATAAGCAACACTGACCTTAGTCAACCTCGTGATCTTCTGCATATTTATGCCTGTGCTGTTTTCCTCTTAACTCAGGGCTGCTACATCTATAATCCTTTATTTCACCAGCACTTCTGTACTCACTGACAAAAGAACTGCAAGAGCTTTCTTTAACTGTTACCTACACAAAACAGTTTCAAATCTGACAAAGTCTCAGCATGTCTAACTTGGCATCTTTTTGAACTTTTACTTTTTATGTTTTGTTTATCTACTGTACTGCATGTCCATGAAGACCTCACCAACCTTTGCAGATGCACCATAGAAAGCATCCTATCTGGGTGCATAATGGCCTGGTGCAACGACTGCTCAGCCCAAGGCCATAAGAAACTGCAGAAAGTTGTGTGCACAGCACGAATCATCACAGAAGCCAAACTCTTATCCAGAGAATACAAGGTGTAGAGCTGGATGAACACAGCAGGCCAAGCAGCATCATACGAGCAGGAAAGCTGACATTTCGGGTCTAGACCCTTCTTCAGAAATGGGGGAGGGAAAGGGCGTTCTGAAATAAATAGGGAGAGAGGGGGAGGCGGATTGAAGATGGATAGAGGAGATGATAGGTGGAGAGGAGACAGGTCAAAGAGGTGGGGATGGAGCCTGTAAAGGTGAGTATAGGTGGGGAGATAGGGAGGAGATAAGTCAGTCCAGGGAGGATGGACAGGGCAAGGGGGCAGGATGAGGTTAGTATGGAGGAGATGGGGGTGGGGCTTGAGGTGGGAGGAGGGGATAGGTGGGAGGAAGGACAGGTTAGGGAGGCAGGGACGAGCTGGGCTGGTTTTGGGATGCAGTGGAGGGTGGGGAGATTTTGAAGCTGGTGAAGTCCACATTGATACGTTTTGGGCTGCAGGGTTCCCAAGCGGAATATGAGTTGCTGTTCCTGCAACCTTCGGGTGGCATCGTTGTGGCACTGCGGGAGGCCCAGGATGGACATGTCGTCTGAGGAATGGGAGGGGGAGTTAAAATGGTTTGCAACTGGAAGGTGCAGTTGTAAAGTGCGAACCAAGCGTAAGTGTTCTGCAAAACAGTCCCTAAGCCTCCGCTTGGTTTCCCCAATGTAGAGGAGGCCACAACGGCAACAGCCTCCTATCCATGGACTTCATTTACACTTCTCTTTGCCGCAGAAAGGCTGCCAACATCATCAATGACCCGTCCCATCTCGGTAATGCTCTCATCCAACTTCTTCCATTCGGCAGAAGATTGAACACACCCATCAAGGGGTTCAAGAACAGCTTCTTCTCTGCCATTATTCGACTGATGAATGGACTCTGTAACTCCAAATAGTGTTGATCTTGCTTTGCACACCTCCTATGCAGGCATAACCTTGCATGCCTTGCTCTGTCTATGCACACTTTGATCTGTAAATCATTGTTTGCTATGATCTGCCTGCACCGCTCTCAAAAACACTTCACTGTACTTCGGTACACGAGACAACATAAATCAAAATCAAAACATTCTAATGGCAATCGATGTTAGCTTTTAATAATCTTCAAAGTCAGTGTTGAAACTCATCTTGTTGCTGACTTCATAAAATTGCAGGATGAAACCAGTGCAAGAGTGACCTGGCCCTCCAGATCAGAGCATGGATAAGGGTTAGAAGTGGTTCTAAAAAGGCATTTCAGGTGACTATTCAAAAAGGAAACTGAAAATTTTGTCAAGTGTCCCAAACCCCCGGCCTGTCCAAATTTGTACGGACGCACACTTACTCAATTCCAGTTTGTACTCCACATGCTGCCTATTGCTTTGACCTGGTGCTCCTGTAAGTTTCAGCAAAGGTGCAGACAGTCTTCTCAAATCTTTGCTCTCATCGCTCAGATGCTTTTGGTCTTCACTCAGAGTTTCAGGGCACCACATGGTCCTGGAAAAGAATCCCACTTCTCCTTGTGCAGGGGCAGACAGAGTTATTGTGGGGCAAAGTGTTGTGATGGGAGATAGAGGTGGTATGTTAGGTGCTCCCTTGGTTTTGCAGTGAAAATAGTGAGAAGAGGAGAGCGTTTTATGTGACATTCCTTGCTCCCTGTCTCCTCTTCTGTAGCAGCATCCCAACAATACCATGACTCTGAGGTAGAGGCGATTACTGACATTTTGCAAGCCCATCGATACAAATATTGATCAGCCTGATTAAGGCATCAGAAATCTTCTGTACCTTTGTGGTCATGACTTGTAATGGATTGAGTGCAGAGTAATGCCTTAAGCTCCATGCGACATCCGTACTCTCTAATGACAGTCTCTGAAACCTTTGCCGTCATGAAGGCCATATGTGTTTTTTGCACTCCTGCAATTCCCCTTTCCAGATATTTTTCTGACCCACCCCACTTACAACACTCCAGGGTTAGAGCTGCTGACAACCCAAACTATGGAATTTCCTCCCTGAACCTCTCTTATTCTTTATGATACATCGTAAAATTGATATCTTTAATCGATGTTTTGCTCATCTGTGAAGCACCTCGAACATAGAACGTAGAACAATGCAGCACAGAACAGACCTTTCGGCCCTCGATGTTGCGCCGACTTGTGAACTAATCTAAGCCCCTTGCCCTATACTACCCCATCATTATCCATATGCTTATCCAAGGACTGTTTGAATGTCCCTAATGTGGCTGAGTTAACTACACTGGCAGGCAGGGTGTTCCATGCCCTTACCACTCTCTGAGTAAAGAAGTGCCTCTGACATCTGTCTTAAATCTAACACCCCTCAATTTGTAGCTATGTCCCCTTGTACAAGCTGAAGTCATCATCCTTGGAAAAAGGCTCTCACTGTCCACCCTATTTAATCCTCTGAACATCTTGTATGTCTCTATTAAATCCCCTCTTAGCCTCCTTCTCTCCAATGAGAGAACAGACCCAAGTCCCTCAGCCTTTCTTCATAGGGCCTACGCTCCAGACCAGGCAACATCCTGGTAAATCTCCTCTGCACCTTTTCCAATGCTTCCACATTCTTCCTGTAATGGGGCGACCAGAATTGCACGCAATATTCAAAACGAGGCCACACTAGCATTTTCTACAGTTGCAGCATGACATCATGGCTCCGGAACTCAGTCCCTCTACCAATAAAACCTAACACACCGTAAGCCTTCTTAACAGCACTATCAACCTGGGTGGCAACTTTCAGGGATCTTAGTACATGGGCACCAAGATCCTTCTGCACAGCCACACTACCAAGAATCTTTCCATTGACCCGGTATTCTGCCTTCCTATTATTCTTGCCAAAGTGAATCACCTCACATTTAATCCATATTAAACTCCATTTGCCACCTTCCAGCCCAATTCTGCAGTTTATCCAAGTCTCCCTGCAACCTGCAACATTCTTCCACACTGTCCACCACTCCACTGACTTTAGTGTCATCTGCAAATTTACTAACCCATCCACCTATGCCTGCGTCCAAGTCATCTATAAAAATGACAAACAGCAGTGGTCCCAAAACAAATCCTTGAGGCACACCACTAGTAACTGGACTCCAGGCTGAATATTTTCCATCAACCACCACTCGTTGCCTTCTTACGGAACGCCAGTTTCTAATCCAAACTGCTAATTCTCCCTCAATCCCGTGTCTCTGTATTCTCTTCAATAGCCTACCATGTGGAACCTTATCAAAGGCTTTACTGAAGTCCATGTACACCACGTCAACTGCCCTTCCCTCAGCCACATGCTTGGTCACCTTCTCAAAAAACTCAATGAGTTTTGGGAGTCACAACCTGCCCTTGACGAATCCATGCTGACTATCTCCAATCAAATTGTTGCTTGCTAGATGATAATAAATCCTATCTCTTATAATCCTTCCCAAAATGTTTCCTACAACAGATGTAAGGCTCACACGTCTATAATTACCTGGGTCAGCCCCACTGCCCTTCTTGAACAAGGGCACAACATTTGCAATCCTCCAGACCTCTGGTACTGAACCTGTAGATAATGAGGACTCAAAGATCAAGGCCAAAGACTCTGCCACCTCCTATCTGGCTTCCCAGACAATCCTCGGAAAAATCCCATCTGGCCCAGGGGATTTACGAACTTCACACCTTCTAGAATTGATCACACCTCCTCCTTACTAACCTTAATCCTTTCAATTCTAGTAGCCCGTAACTCAGTCACCTCCTCTACAATATTCTCCTGTTCCTCAGTGAAAACAGATGAGAAATAAGCATTTAGCACCTCTCCAATCTCCACAGGGTCCACACACAACTTCCCACTTCTGTCTTTGACTGGCCCTATTCCTACCCGAGACATCGTCTTATTCTTCACATACCTATAGAACGCTTTAGGGTTCTCCTTTATTCTACCTGCCAATGTCTGCTCATGTCCCTTCCTTGCTCTTCTTAACTCTCTCTTTAAATCCTTACTAGCTCATCTGTAACTCTCCATCGCCTCATCTGAATCATCTTGTCTCATCGTCACATATGCCTCCCTCTTCTGCTTAACAAGAGATACAATTTCTTTTGTAAACCACAGTTCCCTTATCGCTCCCTCCCTGCCTGACAGGGACATACTTATTAAGGACAGCAATATCTGTTCCATAAACCAGCTCCACATTTCGATTGTCCCCATCCCTTGCATTTTGCTAACCCATTCTATGCCTCCTAAGTCTTGCCTAATCACATTATAATTGCCCTTCCCCCATCTATAACTCTTGCCCTGTGGCATATTCCTAACCCTTTCCATTGCTACAGTAAACATAACCAAATTATGGTCACTCTGTCCAAAGTGCTCACCTACCACTAAATCAAACACCTGGCCTGGTTCATTACCAAGTACCAGATCCAGTGTGGCCTCCCCTCTCGTCGGCCCTTCGACATACCGAGTCAGGAAACCCTCCTGCACACATTGGACAAAAACTGATGCATCCGACATACTAGAGTTATAGCATTTCCATTCAATGTTAGGGAAGTTAATAGCTGCCATAATGACCACCCTGTTCTTTTCACTCCTGCCCAGAATCATTTTGCCAATCCACTCTTCCACATCCCTGGAACTTTGCAGGGGCCTATAAAAAACTCCCAGCAGTGCGACCTCTCCTCTCCTGTTTCTGCTCTCAGCCCATACCACCTCATCAAAAGTTCTTTCAGCCACCGTTGTACTGTCCTTGGCTAACAAAGCCACACCTCACCCTCTTTTACCATCTTCCCTGACCTTAATGAAAGATCTAAACCCTGGAACTTGCAACATCCATTCCTGACCCTGCTCTATCCAAGTCTCTGAAACAGCCAAAACATCGAGGAAAATGACAGAGTAAAAGTTTCCATAAAATACAAGCTGTTTTGCCGTACATTAGGAGAATCAGGAATGGCCCTTTTTTTCCCCATCTCGGGATGAACCCTCACCATCACTCACAGAGGTAATGAACAGCAGGAAAAATCTTCACCACTGACTACCTGCACTCACCTATCACCTTCCCACCTACCTTCCCCAGCCCCCACTCTGTTTATGTTTCAGTTCCCGTCCCCTCCCCCATTTCTGAAGAAGGGTCCTGAACCATCAACTTTCCTGCTCCTCTGATGGTGCCTGGCTCGCTGTGTTCCTCCAGCTCCACACTGTGTCATCTGTGACTCCAACACCTGCAGTTATTGCTATCTCCCTGTGAGCGATGTCAGCTTTGGTTCAATCGGAGCACGGGGCGGGGCCAATGGAAGCGGCCTACCCTCCAGCCAATCAGAGCGAGTGAGATGTTTGTCTGTGTGAAAATCATGTGATCGCCTCTGTCCGCGGGCGCAATATCTCTGCGAATGAGGGTTAGCTGCTTGCCGAAGGTACAGTACACGGGATAAAAAGGAAAGCTGCAAAAAAACGGGAGGGAAATACTTTCGGTATTGACTGAGAGGCTTTATTAGCCGTTGATGCATGTCAGAAAACAAATTTTAACATGCCGGTCCCGTGTTTTGCAGCAAACGGAAAAACTGCTACGGACCTGAGGCTGCGATAGGCAGAGGTAATTGCCACCATCTTTATTAGGGGCAGTGATCTTCGGGACTCATGCCGGATCGCCATATTTATAGGTGGCAACCTGTAGTGGAACGCAAGCGCAGCCTTTCTTGCTTGGGAGGGGAGATTAGGACAAGAGAAATGTTTGTTTTTGTTTTTGTTTTTGTTTTTCTGGACTTCTTTCCCAGACTGAGACACGGCGTGTATTTCCTGGGAAGGACCTTTGACGCTGGCGGAGTACTGGCTTCAGGCAGTATAAATTGCTGCAAGTTATACGTTAGATATTTAATGGAGGAGAAATGTCGAAAACGTGTTCAGAACTGCATGTTCAAAAACAAAGTTGCTGGAAAAGCTCAGTAGGTTTGGTAGCATCTGTGAAAGGAAAAAAAATAACGTTTCGGATCCGCTAATCCTTGCTTAGAACTTCATGTTACCTGTTGCACTCTCACTGTAGGAAGTCCTGCTTTAAATATTATGATCTATTAAAGCATATCCGTTTGCCCAGTATTCATATGATTGGGATCAAATCACTGAAAGTGCTCTGAGTCCCCTTGTGCTCCCTGGTCAAATTTATTAATGTCTGACTTCCTCAGTCTCTAATAATGGGTGTATTTTACCTCTGCATCTTTCTGTGTGGGGGAGCAGGGTGCTTTTAAGAGGAGGATTTATACATAACTAACAGAAACCAAGAGAAATGTTTGCCTTTTCCAGACAATCTTGTGTTTTCTGGATTTCTGTCCAGGCCTGACCGTTATTTGTCTCTTGTGGATTTGCTTTACAGGATATTTATTGAGAATAATTTGCAGACCAGGATCCCAATGCAAGTTCTCCATTAAGCGGAGTGATCAGGATCTGAGTATCATTGACACTTAACAGTGAAAGGAAAGAGGTTTAACCATTCTATGCGTGGGAGAATACTCCTGGTAAGTTTGTAACTTGAAAGCAGGATATTCAAATTTTTGGTTTGATCACCTCTGGGATAAGTGTTCAGTTCTATACCCTGCAGCTGAGAAAGGAGATATTGGCCTGAGAGGGGTAGATTTGTCCAAACAACACCTCGTCTCTTTGAAAGAACTGTCATATTTAGTCCCATTCGCCCACTTCATGATTTTAGTCTATACATTTTTCATTCTTGAATACCTGCAAACTTCCTTTTAAAATTCCTGATGGGCACAAATTCCAGCACCCCTCCAGGTGGAATCTTCCATTTCCTGACAACTCCATTGATCCTGAAACTGCTGAAGTCTGTGTTGATTCCTGAGGTTTATAAATTATTGCATTTAACGTGAAGATGCTGTTCCCTGAGCTTCCATTGAGCTGCATTGAAACAGTATGGGAGGCTGAGATCAGAGTGGGTGTGAGCAGACAATGAAAATGAAAAGGCTGCACTGTGAGTGCTGCTTGGCTAAATGAGAGTGCTTTGGAGTTGGGTGAAACAGAAAGTGAAACTGAAAGATTGAGTGTGATGCTCAGTCTCAGTTTGGGCAGTTCAGAAAGTCTCTCAGTCCTAATGGAAACAGCCAATTGATATTTGATATCGTAAAGAATTTTCTTACAGTTTTTAAAGTATATATTAGCTTAAATAAAGTTAGGGGCTTTAGGTTTATAATAGTAATGTTTGAAATGAAGGGGGAGGACCTAGCTTAATTAAATTCTTTTTAAGGCAGAAACTGGCTTAATCTGGAGAGAAGTCATAACAGAAGACATCACATCTGTGGTGTGCTCCTCTTGCACAATAGAACATAGGCTCTTGATGTTGTGTCGACCTGTGAAACCACACTGAAGCCCATTTAACCCACACTATTCCATTATCATCCATATGTTTATCCAAAGACCACTTAAATGCCCTTAAACTTGGCGAGTCTACTACTGTTGCAGGCAGGGCATTGCACGCCCTTATTACCCTGAGTAAAGAACCTACCTCTGACATCTGTCCGATATCTATGACCCGTCAATCTAAAGCTATATCCCCTCGTGCTAGCCAGCTCCATCTGAGGAAAAAGGATCTCAGTGCCCACCCTATCTAATCCTCATATCATCTTGTATGTCTCTATTAGGTCACCTCTGAACCTTCTTCTCTCTGACGAAAACAGCCTAAAGTCCCTCAACCTTTCCTCATAAGACCTTCCCTCGATACCAGGCAACATTCTGGTAAATCTCCTGTGCACCCTTTCCAATGCTTGCACATCCTTCGTGCAATGCGGTGACCAGAACTCCGAGTGCGGCCGCACCAGAGTTTCGTACCGCTGCAATATGACCTCATGGTTCTGAAACGCAATCCCTCTATCAATAAAAACGAACACATTGTACACCTTCTTAACAACCCTATCAACTTGTGGACACTTTCAGGGATCTATGTACATGGACACCGAGATCTCTTTGCTCATCCACACTATCAAGAATCTTACCATTAGCCCAGTACTCTGTATTCCTGTTACTCCTTCCAATGTGAATCACCTCACAGTTTTCCGCATTAAACTCTGGGACATTACCAGTGTCCCTATTGGCTATTTGTGCAGGAAGTGTGTCCATCTGCAGCTACTGGTTAACTGCTTTTCAGAGCTTGAGCTGTGGGTGCAGTCAGTATGGAGCATCCATGGTAACTGAGAAGGTTGTGGTCGCATTCTCAACAGACTGGTCACGCAGCAGGTGAAGATTACACAGACAGCAAGAGAATGGGTGACTATCAGACAAGTAAAAGGCTCAGAAAGGAAGTGCTAGAGTCATCTCCCTCAAATAGATATACTGTTTTGGGTACTGTTCGGTTGGGGGGTTGGGGGTGGGGGAGAGAGGTGGGGGATGTTGGGGTGGCCACTCGGGAAGCAGCATCAGTCAGGTTCATGGCACTCGGAGTAACTCCGCTGCATAGAAGGGGAGGGAAACGATAAATATGACTGTAGAGACAGGGGATTCAATAGTAAGGGATAGAGAGAGACATGAATCCAGGATGGTATGTTGCCTCCCTGGTGCCAGGATTAGCAATGACATGGAGCAGCTTCAGGACATTCTGGAGTGGGAGGATGAACATCCGATTGTACCAGTGACATAGGAAAACCAAGGGAGGAGGACCTGAAAGCTGAAGATAGGAAGTTAAGAGATACACTAAAATACGAGATCTCAAATATAGTATTGTCAAGCTTACACCCAGTGCCACATTGTTGTCGGGAGAAGTTTGTGTTGTGTTCAGTTGTACGAGTGACCTTTATTCAGAGCTCTGTTACCACATGTGTGGGAGAGGCCAGAGTCCACTCCAAACCTGGCTTTCACATGAGGCCTAATTCCCCTCTTAAATACAGCTCAGATTGGAAGAGTGGACAATGACATTCAGACTTTCCCTGGCTGATTGTGATATTTTTATTCCATTCGCTAGATGTTATTTACATGCAATATTGTTGTCATTGTTAGCCACACACCCCAAATCAATATACCCAATCCAGTAAGCAAACCACTTTCCTAGGATGGTGACGGCGAGTACGAGGGGGCATAGCTTTAAATTGAGGGGTGAAAGATATAGGACAGATGCCAGAGGTAGTTTCTTTACTCAGAGAGTAGTAAGGGAATGGAACGCTTTGCCTGCAACGCTAGTAGATTTGCCAACTTTAGGTACATTTAGGGTGTCATTGGATAAGCATATGGACGTACATGGAATAGTGTAGGTTAGACGGGCTTGAGATCGGTATGACAGGTCGGCAAAACATCAAGGGCCGAAGGGCCTGTACTGTGCTGTAATGTTCTATGTCCTATGTTCAAACAATCGTGGACAACACTATGTTCAGTCCTAAACCCTTCTATAATCTCCTGAGGTTAGCTCGAAAACTACTTCGTCTGTCTTTGGGACCTTACAATGCTTTGGCAGTTATATTCCTCCTCAGACATTTGCCAGCTGCACCACATTTTTTTGCCAAAAACCAAAATAGTAGCTTATCACTAAGAACTTTTCCAAATTCTCTACTAACTGTAGTGTGGATTGTTAGGAATTGTGATAAAGTCTTTTAAACTCAACTCTGATATAAAGTTACTACAATTTTGTAATACAGTTGACAAATTGTGGAAAAATCCCTCTGTCACTTCAGCTTAAAAGATCAAACAGTGTTTCTGACTTGCTGCTGCAGTTTACAACCCCAACAATTTGTATGCTGCAAATGATTTTTAAAGTGAAGTTTCATTTTCTACTCTAAGCGCTTTCCATTATTACTTTCTTGTTTTAATAAAGAGCATCTATTCAAACTCCACCGAGGGTGAAATTCAGTCACTTTAGAACTTTACCAAGCTGTTAAACAGAACTTGTTTAGATTTCACAAATAACTAAGGCACTAACCATATCTTCACTTTGGATTTTGTAATCTATCTTTGTCACTCTTCCGTTGATCTTTGGATGTAAGAATTTGTTCAAATTATCCGTATCTACATTTCAATTGTTTTATCTCTCTGCAGCCCTGACTTCTCTCTTTATAATCTTCCTTTGCCCCTTCCTATGTTGTTGGTCTTTTAGAGGTTGTGTTTACACCGTTTATTGCTTTGCCTTCCATAATGATGCAGTGAGCTGCTTTTATTGCTGACAAACATTTGCTCAAGGAATTTAGCTAACCGTTTCACGTTAATTGGTTGTTTGCATTTCTGGTTACAATTACCTAAACAGTTCAGAATGCTGTAGGATCAGACTTTTGCTTCTACTTTTCATTAAGTAACAAACTTGTGATTGTGGCTGAACCGGGCCTTTAAACACTGCCTCTTGTTAAAATGCTTATGTGTTTTGAACTGCCTGTTAACAGAAACCCAAGTAAATTCCCTAATGTTCCTTCTCAACAGGACTCTTTTATATCCCCACAGGACCTTTCGTGATCTAATCCCGTAACAGTGTGAGCTGCTACAATGCACATGCTAGTAAAAGCATAAGAGGACAGATGAGATGAGTGCATGGCTGGAGCTATAACTTAAAAAGATTTGGATTCCTGAGGCATTGAGACTGTTTGTTTGTTTCTGGGGAAGGTGGGACATGCACAAGCTTGAACAATTGTCCTGGGCAGAGCTGGGACAGATATTCTTGTTGATGCTTTTGCTAGTTCCACTGGTGAGGATTTAAACTCGTATGACAGGGGAATGGGAACCAAAGTATACCTTTAGCAGTAAAAGACTCAAATCAGCAAATGGGACGTGAAATTAGTTCATGATGTTGTCGGTGGCTGAAAGATTAAAAGAAAGAAGGATTAATCAAGATCAAATCTCTTTTCATACATCAGTCCTGTGATCCCAGGAATTGGTCTGGTGAACCTTCTTTGCGATCATTCAGTAGCCAGACCATCCTTCCTTTGGAAAGGAGAACAAAGGTGCACACTACTGCAGGTGTGGTCTCACCAAGGCCCTTATAGAAAGACATCCCTCCTCCTGTACTCGAATCCTGTCACAATGAAGGCCGAAATATCATTTGCATTCTTCACTACTTGCTGCTGCCTGTTTCCTAAAAGAGAATAGGAGAGAAACACGGAACTAAATGGGGTCAGACAGTCGGGTACAATTGTTGAACACACTGTCCCCATTGTATCGGTGCTGGCCATCAAGCACCTATTTAAGCTAGGCCCGTTTTCTGGCACTCGGTGTGTAACCTATATTATGGTGCAGTGGATGATCATCTCAACACTTCTTCAAGATTGCAATGGTTCCTGCATCTATTAACATTTCAGATGCTGCCAGATCTACTGTGTATCTCCATCTTTTTCTGTTTTTATTCCAGATTTTGGGTATTTTGCTGTGTATTCTTAGTCCTTCAGAAGCATCAGAGGGTATGGGGAGAAAACAGGAATTGGATTCATTTTCAGATGTATAAAATGCCTGCCCTTCATGTCTGTCCAAACTCTATCTCTTTTTGTAGTTTTGGGCAAACGCTGACTGTTTCCTTTCCCTGAAGGACATTAAATGAACCAGTTCAGTTTTACTGATAATCCAGCAGTGCCCCTCAGTGTTGCATCCACAATTGACCAGATTAATTTCTGAGTTTCACAATCTTTGTGTGTGTTCTTCTGGTTTCTCTCTCTCTCTCTCTCTCTCTCTCTCTCTCTCTCTACGTTTCTTTTTTTTCTTCAGTTTGAAATTTTGATTGCATTCAGAGAAATCAAACAAAACCACATCCAGATCTGACACTCAATCTGTTTGTCATAACCTAATTATCTCAGGATTTTGAACATTAAAGGAAGAAGCACTGTTCACACCAGGGAGAAATGCGTATTGTCTGTGTGTCGAAGAGTCTTTGAAGATTCATCTGAAATGCCCAAACACCAGCGCAGTCACACTTGGGAGAGACTGTGGAAATGTGGGGATTGTGGGAAGGGATTTATTTACCCATCCCAGCTGGAAATGCACCAACGCAGTCACACTGGGGAGAAACCGTTCATTTGCTCTGATTGTGGGCTGGGATTCACTCAGTCAAGCAACCTGCTGAAACACCGAGTTCACAGTGGGGAGAGACTGTTCACATGTTCCGAGTATGGGAAGGGATTTGCTCGCTCACTCAACCAACCTGCTGAGACACCAGCGAGTTCACTCTGGGGACAGACCATTCACTTGTTCTATGTGTGGAAAGGGATTCACTCAATCATCCCAACTGTTAACACACCAGCAAGTTCACCACAACCACATTTGAAGGATTTTGCCCTTAAATCAAGGAATGAACTTTGATCTTTGGGCTGTTTGTACTGGTGTCATTAGTCCCTGCTCAAAACTTGATCTTCTCTTGGGAAATAAGGTAGGGCAGGTGACTGAGGGGTCAGCAGGGGCGAGAATATTTTGGGGCCTATGATTGTATCTCTATTAGTTTTAAAATAATTATGGAAAAGGATAGACTTTGGTCTAAGAGTCAAAGTTTTAAATGAGACTAAGGCCAATTTTGACACTACTATGCTCCTTAAAAGCACAGTAAGACCGCCTATGTGTGGGAATGCACGAGTTGGGTGAGATACAAAAAAGTATTTTACATCAGTATTTACTGTGATCAAGGATACAAAAGCTAAAGAACTTAGAGAAATGAATGTGTATCTTGAAAAGTTCCATGTTGTGGAGGAGGTGGTGCTGGATGCCTTACAGACCATAAAGGTGGATAAATCCCCAGGACCTCTTCAGGTGTATTCTCGAACTTTGCGGGAAGCTAGGCTTGCAATTGGGCCCCTTGCTCAGATATTTGCACCATTGACAGTCATAGGTGAGCTGTTACACTGGAGGTTGGCTAATCTGGTGCCATTGTTTAAGAAAGGTGGTAACAGAAAACCAGGGAACAATAAACTTTTGGTGAGCCTGACGTCAGCTGTGGGTAAGTTGTTGGAGGGAATTCTGAGGGATAGGATTTACATATATTTGGAAAGCGTGGACTGAATGGGGAATAGTCGACATGGCTTTGTCCATAGGAAATTATGTCTTACTAACTTGATTGAGTTTTTTTGAAGAAGTTAGAAACAAGATTGATGGCAGAGCGGTGGATGTTTTCGATATTCCGCATGGTCGACTGATTAACAAGGTTAGATCACATGGAATCCAGGGAGAGCTGGCCATTTGGAAAGGCGTTTGACCTGCAGTATGCTGCAAGGATTGGTACTTAGTAGCTATAACTCGTACATTCACATCCAAATCATCTTTATAAATGACAAAATGGAGTGGACCCAGCTCTGATCCTTGCAGCACACCACTGGTCACAGGCCTCCAGTCTACAAAGCAACCCTCCACCAGCACTCCGTCTTCTACCTTCAAGTCAGATCTGTTTCCAAATGACTGGTTCTCTCTGTATTCCATGTGATCTGACCTTGCTCATCAGTCTACCATGAGGAACCTTGTCAAACGCCTTAGTGACATCCATATAGAATACATCCACCTCTTTGCGCTATTCAATCCTCTTTGTTCCTCCATCAAAAAAAAATCAAGTCAGTGAGACATGATTTCCTACACACACAGCCATGTTGATTATCCCTAATCAGTCCCTCCCTTTCCAAATATTTCAAGTACTATCCCTCAGGATTCCTAGAACGACTTTCCCACCACTAATATCAGGCTCACTGGCCTATAGTTCCCTGGCTTTTCCTTACCACCTTTCTTAAATAGTGGCACCACATTAGCCAACTTCTGGTCCCTCACCTGTGGATATCGATGACACAAATATCTCAGCAAGGGGCCCAGCAATCACTTGCCTAGCTTCCCTCCGAGTTCTCGGATACGCCTGATCAGGTCCCAGGAATTTATCCGCTTTTATGCGTTTAAAGCATCACTACCTCTGTAATATGGATAATTTTCACGATGTTGCTATTTATTTCCCCACAGTCTATATCTTCCATATCCTTTTCTGTAGTAAATACTGATGCATAATACTTGTTTTATTATATTCCCCATTTCTTGCAATTCCACACATAGGAGGCATTGCTGCTTTTTAAGGGGCCCTATCTCCCCATAGTTATCCTTTTTGTTCTTAATCTATTTGTAGAATCCCACTGGATTTTCCTTAATACTATTTGCCTAAGTTACCTCATGTTCCCTTTTTGCCCTACTAATTTCCCTCTTAAGTATACTATTGTCATTATACTCTTGTAAGCATTCACTCAATCTCTGCTGTCTATACCTGACTTGTCCTTCCTCCTTTTTCTTGACCAAAACCTTGATTTCTCTAGTCATCCAGAATTCCCTATACCTACCAGCATTGTCCTTCACCCGAACAGGAGTATACTGTCCCTGAACTCTCGTTATCTCTTTTTTTTGAAGGCTTCCCACTTTCTAACCTTTCTTTTTTACCTGCAAACATCTGCCCCAATCAACTTTTGAAAGCTCTTGTGTAATACCATTAAAATTGGCCTTCCCCCAATATAGAGCTTTAACTTTCAGATCCGGTCTACTCTTTTCCATCACTATTTTAAAACTAATAGAATTATGGTCACTGGCCCCAAAGTCCTCCCCTGCTGATACCCTAGTCACCTGTCCTGCTTTATTTGCCAAGAGCAGGTCAAGTTTTGCACCTTCTGTAGTCGGTACATCACATACTGAATCAGAACATTTTCCTGTACACTCTCAGCAAACTCCGCTCCATCCAAGCCTTTTAGACCATGGAATTCCCAGTCTGTTTGGAAAGTTAAAATCCCTTCCATCACCACCCTGTTATTCTTACAGATAACTTCTTTCAAAATTATTTGTCAGATTCCTGCTGACTATTGGGGGTGGCTATAGTATAATCCCAATAAGGTGATCATCCCTTTCTTATTTCTCAGTTTCACCCAAATAACTTCCCTGGATGTATTCTCAGATATATCCTGCCTAAGTAACGCCATAATGTTATCCTTGCTCAAAAATGCCACTTTTCCCTCCTCTCTTGCTTTGCTTCCCCCTCCCCCTTCGACTTTCTATCCTTTCTATAGGAACTATATCTTAGAACATTAAGCTGGCAGCCCTGTCCATCTTTGAGCCTTGCCTCTGTAATTGCAATGATAACCCAGTTTCATGTTTCCAATCTTGCCCTGAGTTCCTCTGCCTTAGCTGTTAGGCCTCTGGCATTGAAATAAATGGCGTTTAATTTATTAATCCTTTCGCATTAATCTCAATAACAAATACGTAACTGTAGAGTAGGTTTTGAAAATGATAACGTTTTATTGCTGTATATCAACACATTCACACTGGGTAAAGACAATCCACCCACACAGTGTGTGAAAAGGGATTCCCTAGTTCATTAGGACGGGTTTTCATAGAATTCGGAGTATTCCTACAGTATGGAAACAGGCCCTTCGGCCCAAGAATTCCACACAAAACCTCAGAGCATCCCACCCAGACACATCTCCCCGTAGCCCACCAAATGTATGCATCACTGAACACTCTGGGCAATTTAGCTTGGCGAATCCACTAACCAGCACATGGGAGGAAACCAGAGCACCGAGAGGAAACCCACGCAGCCACAGGGAGAATATGCCAACAACCACATGCTCGGTTGCCCAAGGGTGGAATCAAATCCAGGTCTCTGGCACTGTGAGGCAGCAGTGCTAACCGCTGAGCCACTGTGGTTAACCACCAATGAGTTCCCAAGAATCTGTAGGAATTTTTGTTGCTCGTATTATCTGTATCCAAGTCATGTTATCTGGGCTTGTTTCTCATGATGTTTGAAAACACCACATGTCTGGTTACCTAGTTGGGAGAAAAAATGATATAAATTTTATTAAAACTACTGTGCATTCGATCTTTATTTCAAAAGCAGACTAATTTATTTTGAAAGGGGAGATGGAGAGCCTATCTCCTCTATCCTCACCTCCAACAAGTGCGAGGAACCTGTGGTTTTTATTTTTCACTCAATGACAGTCAGTACATTTCATATGAGCAACTGGGAACCGAGTCATCCCAAAATGCTTGCAACTTAGTGTATTAATGGTACACTATTACAATAATAACCATTACAATTCTTTTCTGAACCTTTTGCAGTTTTACAACATCCGTCCTTCAGCAGGAAGAGTAGAATTACACACAGTGGTTACACCTAAACTGGAATGGGAACTGCATCCTTGTGGGGGGTGGGGGTGGGTTTCCAGTACTGTTGGGGGTCATGTAAAAAGTTTAGCAGTGGGCTGAAATCCAGAGAATGTTCAAAATAATAATGGCCAAAAAGAGAAGAAACAAGAGAGTCTGGAAGGCATTGTCATTGGGCAATTAAGATATAAGCGAGTTTGCCAAGGGTGAATGGTATTTAATGCTTGGAGTCAGATGAATAAGGCAGATGATTTGAGGATACAAATTAGTGGGGTCATAAAGCCATTGCTGTCACTTGGACATGGTTAGCAGCTCAGTATTCCAGGATACAGGGCCTTCATGCAAGGCAGTGGAGGTGTTAAAGGAGGAGGAGATATTGTTATTTTGCTTCGGGAATCTATACAGCAATAAGGACAGGTGACATTTTTGAAAACCCCTTTAAATAAATAAGGAGACAGATTTTGAGAAAGTGTAGAAGTAGCAGGATTATGGTAGCAGAGACTTTCAACTTCCTCAACATTAATGGAGTCGTCATAATGTGAAGGATTTATCAGAATTTTTAAAATACATCCAGGAGAGCATTTTTTCAGCCATTAAGTAGAAGTCCCAACAAGGAAGGGGAAGGTCCTGGACTTGACTTTAGGTTACAAAGTTGAGCAAGTGGTTGAAGTTTCAGTGGGATAGCATTTTGCAGGCAGTTATTATAACTATTCGATTCAGGATTTGTGTGGAAAAGGGCAAGGATGGGTCTAAAGTCCTAAACTGATGCTGAAGTTATGAAGAAAGTAAATGGAATTTTGGCCTTAACTGCGAGGTGTTAGTGTTTTGAGGATCGGGACATCTTGTAACAACTGTATTGGATGTTGGTGAAGCCATATTGGTTTAGCTACTCGTATTTAAGAAAGGATATGCTGGCGTTGAATGCGGTGCAAAAGAGATTCGCTAAGCTGATTCATGGGATGTAAGGGTCATCAAGAATAGCTGGAGGAAGGGAATTTGCAAAGGGAAAATACTAAATAAACAGGTGGTGCCCAGTGTTGGGCTCGTACTCACAACTCTGCACTTAAACAGCGTATGTTCCAACAACTGAGTTAACTTGGCCTTCCACAGTCAATGTTCAAATCCTGCTTTATAAGGTGACAAATGGGTTTTTCACTGACGCCGCTGCAGTCCAAGGAAGTAAAAGGTAACTGCTTTAGAAAATCCCAAGGTTCCAATGTATTCTTCTCATTCACATTGCAATCCATTTTCAGTACTTGCTCCAGGATTTAACATTCAAAATTAATTTTGTGATGTTGTTGCCCTCATCTTTAAGTGCCCTGTATAACTCCAGTCACTCGGTCGAATGGTGAAAAAGTCTGTTTCAATAAACCAATTTTTTTCAGCTACAGTCTAAGAAATGTTCCTTTATTTGCTGAATCTCACACAACATTTTCTTTCTTCTGTGTGTCAACAACTTTTGCCAATTCTCATGTTACGGACTACATTTTCAGAATCTTTTTAACCAGAGGTTTCTGGTGCAGTTGTAAGACTTCATATTAAATGGTACAAAAAACCAAACGGGCTTAAAAGATGAGAAAGGAAATACATTTTTGTATTTTTGCGTGAAGACGGTTCAGTTACTGTGTGCTTGTTTCATATAAAATGGATGATTGAAGTGTTCACAGTGCACTATTTAAATAGCAGATACCAAGACCTTGTGAGCAAGCATTTAAGACATTTGACACATTGAGGGAATTAATTTAGAAACCCAAAATGTCCAGAAAATGTGCTGGATAAATTCAGCAGGTCTGTTATTTTCGCTCTTTTCGATTCAGGATGGGTATGGAAAAGGACAGAAATGGGTCTAAAGTCCTCTGTGGGTGCTGCAAATGATTAAGAGAGAAGATCGAATTTTAGCTTTAATTGCTACATAGTTGTTACAATTTTTAACAATTATGTAGGATGTTAGTGAAGCCATTCCTGCGGAGAGAAAGAAATAGTGCAAATATCTTGAAACTAACATGATTTCACTTGTCTCATTGCCAGACCTCCTATGTTTCTTTCACACTTTCTGTTAAACAGCAAGAAGTTCTTTTCTTGAGAAGAGAAAAGCTTGAGAGGTAACCTGAGAGAAATTGGAGACTCTGCAGGGATTTGAGGCAAAAATGGTGTTGAGGTTGAGGTTGTTAGAGATTTAAGAAATGGTAATGCAGTCTCGAGGCCTCTCCTGCTCCATGACTAAAATTTGGTGCAGCGACATCATCATTGAAGACAATAAGGATGACCACGACTTGTCAGTTACTGTGGCTGAACAGTCTAAGGTGCTGAATTAAGACTCCAGTCTTTTCATTGATGTGGGTTTGAATCCCACTGTTGCGAATGTTCCTTCAGCAACTGGCATTTTCTTCTCAGCAGGATTTTGCGAGTGCAAGAAAAGAGGAGACAATACACATATGACTTGCTGCATGAAGCAAAAAAGAATATACTTGAAGTTTTATTAAAGTTATCTTTTCAAGGAGCTACACAGACATGTTTGAGTGTACAGGAGACATAGAAACAAAATGGTACAACAGGGATGAGGAAGAACAGTGCGAGAGAGGGAGGGGAAAACCTATGTTGTCTCATCCTCAGCATTCATCCAGAACAGCAATCCGTGAGAGTAACCACTGCATAGTCCTGTGGAAAGTAGGTCCCATTCTAACTTTGAGAAAAACTTATCATGCTGTATGGTACTATCACGATGCTAAATTGGATAGTCTTTTAACAGATCTGTTGATGTATCTTTTTAGCACCTGTGATGCACTTTGGGCCAATAACACTCGAAATGAGACAGCAGAGATTTGAATCACTCCAACATTACAGGAAGGTTGAATGTGGGGGACCGGTCTGTGTTAGAGTAGTTAAATCTAGAAGTAACAAAGAATGGATAGGGTTTCAGCAGCAGATGAGCTGAGATGTGGATGGAGTCAGGTGATGTTACTGAGATAGAAACAGTTAGTTTGGTGATGATGCAGGAGAAAGCTCATCTTAGTGTGAAGTATTTCATCAGAGTTGTGAACAGTCTGGTTCAGCTTCACACAGTTACTAGACAGAAGGTTGCAGTCAGTGTAGAAGCTGTCTCAGTGTTTAATTGGAGGAAATTGCTGTTCATCCTGCACTGGATTCAAACAAGTCAGGATGATGTGTGACTTGGAGGGGGTCCTCACCGTGATGGTGTTCCATAGATCTTCCACACTGGACATTCACAACAGTGAAGATTAAGGGTTTGTGACATGATGTCAAAGTCCTGATTGAGATGTGGATTTAGTCAATACCTGTATTTCACCTCTTTCTCAACATTCTTTGTCTGTCCACTCACAAAGACGCCAGAGTCTTGTATAAGTCCAGACCAGGTGGCAGCTTCTGTTCCCTGATCGACATTAGTGAATCACTGGCTTTTGTGGTCACTTTTTTTAAAATAGTGTGTCATTAATCCTACGGGGTGGCACGGTGGCTCAGTAGTTAGCACTGCAGCCTCACAGCGCCAGGGACCCGGGTTCGATTCCAGCTTCGGGCAACTGTCTGAGCGGAGTTTGCACATTCTCCCCATGGCTGTGTGGGTTTACTCCAGGTGTTCCGGTTTCCTCCCACAGTCCAAAGATGTGCAGGCTAGGTGGATTGGTGGATTAGCCATGCTAATTTGCCCGGAGTGTTCAGGGGTGTGTGGGTGATAGGGGGATGGGTCTGGGTCCGATGCTTCAAGGGGCAGTGTGGACTTGTTGGGCCAAAGGGCCTGTTTCCACACTGTAGGGAGTCTAATCTAATCAAACTACCAGATTCATTACAAGCTGATTGCATAGGCAGCCTGGTGTTTGTGTGGACTCTCTCTTCATTGCATTGTTCTGTTTTAAATTGATTTCACAGTGTACTCAAAGGGAAACTGACACCAGGCATAATCCCAGGGTCTTATGGACACCTCAGTTTATTGTAAACAGAACATTATCAGATTTTGAACATGTAAGGAGAAAGCATACACGTATTGTGTGTGTGGACACGGTTTTAGTTAATTACCAGGACTGGCACAATGCAAGCCTTGATTGTGGGGAGGGATTCACTTGGTGAACCACAGTCCTGGCATACAAGCTGCTCACACTGACGAGAGACCTTTTAAATGTCCAAACTGTGGGAAGTGCTTTAAATGTTCTGGGCAACTGATGAATCATCAATATGTTCACACTGCTGAGAGACTATTTGTGTGTTTTTTGCAGACATGTGTTCAGGTGATCAACTAGCCTCAATATACGCCAGCGAGTTCACGCTGGAGAGAGGCCATTCGTCTGCTCTGAGGGTGGGAAGGGATTCACTCATTTATCTCATTTGCTGACACAGAAGTGAGTTTGTAGGTAGCTATTGGATGTTTGGATTTTGCTTTCAATCACAGTCAGTACTGAACCATTTCAATGGAATCTGTTTCCACTGGTTTATAACTCCAGTTCTCAGTCTTTATATTTAGCATAAGAGCCAAATCAGCTTTCTGTGTGACCTGCAGTATGTTTATTTTTTAATGATATCTCTAATACAAGTTTGTTCTCATTGAACATTTCTTCCCCCTCCCCCATGTATCCTCCATCCTCACCTACAACAACAACTGAGGAGCTCAAAGAGCTTCATTGTCTCACTCATGGTGGCAATCGATCCACTGCCTCTGCTGCTTCCGATAAGGCCAAAGGGCTCCTAAATTTTGCCCTGTGTCTGAGCCCAGAATCTGCATGTTTCTCTCCTACATTGTTATAGCCAGTGTGTTACCAGCCCCTCTCAACTGGCTGCCAACCTTTTCTCCTAACTGTCTCCCTTCCTTGTGTGCTTTTTCATCTGCTTGCCCCAACTTCTGGACCTTCTGTATTCCTTGTGACTGTCAATTTGGACTTTTCTCCTTGACACCTATCATAAGTGTTTTTTTTAAATCTTATCTTAAATTCTAATTGTCATACAAGCAGCCCTGAATGTTTGCCCTTCCTTTCCTTTTTGAGTGTACTTGAGCCATCTTCTCTTTGAAAGTAGCCCTTATTATTATTTATACTTTGTCCCATCAACCTGTCACTCCAGTCATTGCTGTCCAGCTTTGACCTTGCCCTTGAAGACAACTTTCCATCAATTGAGTTTTCTCATTCTGAATTAATGCTGGTTATTATCTGACATTATTCTGTACCTTCCTACACGTGATCATGGTCTCCTGAATGGTCTGACACTGACACTTGATCTACTTGGCTCCCATCATTCCCAAGAAGTAGGACCAAACGAGCGCTCTTTCTTTTTGAACTGAATGCACTGTTTTCGGAAATTTATCGTGCATACAATCCAGGAAAACTTACCCTTGCTGCCTCTTACTCTACCAATATTCCAGTCTGTATTTGAAAAACTGAGGTCTCAAATAACACTACAGAACAGGAATAGTCCCTTTAGCCCACAAGCCTCCATTAACGCATGATTTTCTAATCATGAAATCTCTTTCTTTCCCCTGCACAGTTTGTATCTCTCTATTCCCTGCCAATTCACAAATCCATCAAGATGTCTTTTAAGCATTGTGATTGTACCTGCTTATCCCACTTCCTCTGGCAATGCATTCTAGGCACATACTGTCCTGTGTGTAAAAACTTACTTTTCACACTTCCTTTACATTTTTCCCTATTACTTTAAACTTATGTCCCCTACACAAACTGTCATTTCTACTCTAGACTCCAACTATCCATGTCTCTCCCAGTTTTGTAAATTTCTACCGGGTTGCCCCTCAGCCTCTGATGTTCAAAAGAAAATAAACCAATTTTATCCAACATCTCCTCATAACTAATATCCTCCAAACAAGGTGACATCCTGGTAACCTGTTTCTGTACCCTTTGCAAAGCTGATCATCCTTGTGGTGGTTTGGTGAGCAGAATTGTACACAACATTGCAGATGTAGCCTCACTGAAGTTCTAGCGAGCTGCAACATGACCAGTTTTTATACACTTTGCCCTGACCATCTTCTCCACTAGACTTGTCATTTTCAGGGAACTGTGAACCTGTAGACCTAGATACTGCTCTATGATTGTGCTTCTCAGAATTCTACCATTTACTGTGCACTTCCCTCCTTCATTAGACCTTCCAAAATGTATCACGTCACATTTGTCTGGATTAAATGCCACCTGCCATTTTTCCATACAAGTCTCCAGTCAATCTATATCCTGCTGTATCATCTAGCATTCCTCCTCACTACTCACAGCTCCACAGATCTGTTATTCACATATTTACTAATTTGATCACCTATGTTCTCCTCCAAATATTTTTTATAATAAATATGTTAACGACAGCGGTCTGATTCCTACAGAAAAGCACTGGTTTCAGATCTATAGCTACTCTTCATCTTCTATGACAAAGCCAGTTCTGTACCCAACTCATGGTGTAACCAAGGTCACTTAGACTTCTGTATCAGCCTGCCACGAGGAACCTTGTCAAAGGCCTTGCTAAAGTTCATGTGGATAACATGCAACGTGGCTTCCTGCAGAAGAGGTCATGTCTCACAAACTGGCTTGTGTTTTTTTTTGAAGTCACGAAGCTGATTGAAGGCAGCGCAGTGGATGTTGTCTGCATGTACTCTACGGAAATATTTGACAAGCTACCTCATTGTAGGTGGTTCCAGTAGATTAAGTCACATGAGATTGATCCATGGTGCGTTGGTAAATTGGATTGGGTTAGAGGACAGAGGGTGGGTGGCGATGGTGTTTTTTGACTGGAGATCTGTAACCAGGGGTGTTCCACAAGGTTTGTTATTTTTATAAAAGATTTGGATGAAAATCTAAGTTGGTTTGCTAATGCTGTGAAAATTGGTGCAGCTGAGGATAGTGAGTTAGGGTGTCTAAGGACACAGCAGGATGTAGATCAATCGGAAAGTTGGATGGAGAAATGGCAGACGGACTTTAATTCAGAGAAAATTGAGGTAATGCAGTTTGGGAGGCTAAATGCAAGAGGAAAGTATACAGTAAATGGCAGGGCCATTAGGATCATTGGTATAAAGGGGGATCTTGGGGCCTAATTCCATATAGCTCCCTGAACACAGTTGGATAAGGTGGTAAAGAAGAAAGTTGAGTGCACCAGTGCACTGTCATCAGTGTAGGGTAGAGGCTAAAAGACAAGCTTTATTTTTGTCTTTGTTTTCGGTCTGGATTGAGAGTCAGGCTTGCTGCCTGACCAGGTATACAGGTAAACCTCTTCATTTCAGAGGGGAATGTCAAGGCCAAGAGAAAGAAGAAGAAAATGTGAAACAAAGTTAAGGTTATGACAATAGCCCAGTTTCACTTCTTTCTTTACCCTGGCCCTATCAGATGTGATGCTGTTAATCTGTACAATACAGGGCAGTGAAAGGAGCAGTTGGCCCTGCAAGCATTGATGAACAAAACTTGTTTGGTCATCTCCTTTGTCAGCTTTCTTTCTATAAATTGATTTTTATGTTTTCCCTTTCACAAGGCATCTGCTTCTTTCTCCAAACACAAATCTTGAATTCAGAATGACCGTTGGTGCTTTTAAAAAGGGACACTTGTCCAAACCATCAGCAATATATCCAGATTACCAAACTGCAGCCAATTATAGTTGTGTTTACATCAGTTGAAACAGATCTAATATTGTCAGACTTAATTTTGGTAGCAGAATTCAATTCTTTCTTAAAATACGGAAATCTCTTGCTGGGCCATCATTAGTCACCCTGGAGAAGATGCTGGTGAGTTTCCTCCTTGAACTACTGCAGTATAAACGTATTCAGGTTCACTTATTTATCTCTAGTTGAAGGACTGAGTGAATCGCTTCCCACAAATGGAGCAGATGAATGGCCTTCTCTCGTGTGAACTTGCTGATGAGCAGAGCGAAGATGAACACCTGAAACTACTCCCACAGGAAGTGCAGCTGAACAGCTTTTCTCTGGGATAAACTCGCTGGTGTCTCAGCAAACTGGATGATTGACTGCAGCCCTTCCCACATACAGAGCAGGCGAATGGTTTTCTCCCCCGCCCCCCTTGGCGTGAACTCGCTGGTGTCCAATGAGGGCAGATGCGTGTCTGAACTTCATTCCATAGGAGGTGCAGCCAAATAGTTTCTGCTCAGTATGAATTTGCTGGTGTGATTGAAGGCTGGATGAATGAGGGAATCTCTTCCCATGCACCGAACAATTGAATGGCTTCTCCCCTCCTCGGTGCAAATCCACTGATGTCACATGAGCCAGGATGTCTGTAAATCTCTTCCCGCGCTCTGAACAGGTGAACGGTCTCTCCCCAGTGTGAATTCTCTGATGTGACATGAGTTTGGTTGTTTGATTAAATTCCTTCCCACACACAGAACAGGTAAGTGGCTTCTTCCTGATGTGAATTCATTGATGGATTTCCAGCTGGGATGGGTAATTGAATCTTTTTACTATAGTTCTCACATTTCCATGGTTTCTGCACAGTACTGTCACCTTTGTATCACTTCAGAATGGTTGATCAACTGAAGCCTTGACAGCACATTGCTCGAGCAGAGTATCTCCCCACTGTGAATGGTGTAAATGTTTTCCCAACCTTCTTGATTGATTGGTTCAATTTCTCTCCACAAGAAATATGCTGGAATGCTCCCACATTGGATGTGTAACAGGGTAAATCTTTTATGCAGTCTCCTCACTGCAATATTGTCAGCTGAATATTGTGTGTATCACCTACATACAGGTCAAACATTTCTCCTTCCACATTCAGAGGCTGAAGGGACTCAGCTCCTCATAAATTGCATGAGTCAACCATTCACAGCAGGAAATTTGATTTGTGTTTAATATCTGCAAATACTTCTCTTCTAATATCCTGCAAAAGGAGTTTACAAAAGTCATTTACTGTCATTGCAGGAAAAAATTCAGAACAGACATGTCCAGATCCTAAGGAACATTATTCTTCTCTCTTATTTCTCAATTCTGTAAACTCCTGGCTCTACCCTCCTTCCTCTTTCGACTGAAATCCAGAACTATCCCCCTATCTCTGTCCTCCTCTTCCAGTTTTCTCCCTTTCTCCGTCCTCTTCTCTCTGGATCAAGTTCCCAACTCCAGTCGGCTGACTGAAAATCAAATCAGTGAGTCTGATTCGGGGTTTGAGTCTCCAGTGGCTGTTTGGTGAATCCTCCCCATACACCTCTAGGATTTCCTTCTTAGTTTCAGCCTCATCGATTTCTGCCCAAGTGAGACACGGCTTCCCTTTCCGAAAATGGCGGCCAAGTATCTGGGGAGAATTCCCGTCCCCGACCTAACCAAGGTGGCGGTTAGTAATCCTTGGCCTGATACATGGGGGCCCCAGGCCTCCCCTACGAGAGTATAAACTGCCCAGGCCATCACCTCCCACGGTTTCCATTCCTACCCCGTCTCACAAACTCCTGCCTCGAGAGCAGGACAGGGATTTTGTTGCTTGAGCCTGGAGAGCTTCTCAAATTGAGTCCCCTCCTCCAACTTGGCACCACCTGCAGCCTGCTGCAATGCCCGCACTGCGCACTGGGCCTGTGTGATTGGCCTGGAGCTGCCGTCAATGTGAAGGTGGGGGGCGGGGGGGGGGGGGGGGTGCAGATATGAGTGACCAACAAAACACGGGCGATTGTCTAACCAATCGGAGTGAATGACGGGCAAGAATATATGTAGCTCTCGCTCATTGGCTGAAACTCATACCAAGCGTCATAGTTCCGGGGCGGACACGACATATCATACACCCAGTGAACTGAACAACACTGCATGACACCAGGGCAACTGCACCCGGAGTATTCCGTTCAGTATTGTTCTCCTTATCTAAGGAATGATAGTCTGTCTTTGTAGTCACAGTGCTATGGAGATATACCAGACTGATTCCGGGAAGGGGGTTTCTTCATTCAGAGAGGAGTAAATCTGTGGACTTCAACTACCAAAGAAAGTGGTTTAGCAAAATATTGAACGTTGTGAAGAAGGTTTAGATTATTGTTCAGAGGGATAAAGGGATCAAAGGGTGTTGAAAGTGAGAAAGTACTGAGTTGGTGATCAGCAATATCAGCATGAATGGCAGAACAGTCTCAAGGGCGAAAGAGCAATCTGTTCATGAAGAAGGTCTGAGGCTCCGAAAGCTTGTGTTTTCAAATAAACCTGTTGGACTAATAAGCTGGTGTTGTGTGATTTCTGACCTTGTCCACCCTAGCCCAACACCAGCACGTCATGTTCTTATTTTCTAAGACTCTAGATCACTATTCTTAATTTCCCTCCTAGTCATGGATAGGCCCCATTTCTCATTTTATTTTTGTGCCAGATAGGAATGAACAACTGTTGCAGTTCTCCAATATTTTCTTTAAGTGTTTTCACTTGCCTATCCAATTCTATCCCCTTAAGTTATGCTCCCCAATTTATTATGGCCAGCTTGTGTGCCATGCCATTCACGGCTTCCTCTTTTTAAATTCAGGATCTTAGTCTCAGAAGCAACTCTGCCACTCTCCAACTTAGAGCCACAGAGTTGTACAGCATGGAAACAGAATCTTTGGTCCAATGCGTCCAAGCTAACCAGGTATCCTAATTAATGTGGTCCCATTTAATACCATTTGGCCCATACCCCTGCAAACTCTTCCTGTTCACGCACCCATCTAGATACCTTTTAAATGTTGTAATTGTACCAGCCTCTACCACTTCCTGTGGTAGCTCATTCCATACATGTACCACCCTCGACATGAAAAGAAAATGCCCCTTAGGTTCCTTTTACATCTTTCTGCTATCAACTTAAAGCTATGTGCTCCAGTTTTGGACTTCTAGCCTGGGAAAATGACGTTGACTACTCACCTTTGCCACGTCTCTCACGATTTTATAAACATTTACAAGGCCACCCCTCAGCCTCCAATATTTCAGGGAAAATAGCCCCAGCTTATTCAGCCTCTCCCTGTAGCCCAAACCCTCCAACTCCAGTGAAATCCTTTTAAATCTTTTCTGAACCACTTCAAGTGTCTTTACTGACAGCAACATTCCAAAATTGGCCTAACCAATATCCTGTATAGTCACAATATGACACTTCAACACCTATAATGCATTGACCAACAAATGCAAGAATACCAAAGTCTTCCTTCACTGTCCTATCTAACTCTGGTTCCACCTTAAAGGAACTCTTGAACCTGCACCCCAAAGTCTTTGTTCAGCAATGTTTTCCAGGACCTTACCATTAAGTGCATGACTCCTGTCCTGGTGTGCCTTCCCAAAATGCAACACCTCACATTTATCCAAACTTAACTCCACCTGTTACTCCTCAGCCTGTTGGCCAATCTGATAAAGGCCCTGCTGTACTCTGAGATAACATTCTCACTGCGCACTGCACCAGAAATTTTGGTGTCATCCACAAACTTAATAACCATGCCTCCTATGTTCACATCCAAATCATTTACATAAATGACATCAAAGGATGATGTGACTGCACAAGTGCAGAGATCCAGCAGGATGTTGCTTGGGCTGGAGTGATGGGGTTATGAAGAAAAAGTAGAGAGGCTGTGTTGTTTTCCTGGTGGAAGAGGAGGCTGGATGGGGACCTGATTGAAGTGAACAAAGCTCTGGAGGGCATAGATTGCTTAGATAGGGATAATCATCTCCCCCTAGTACAGAAATCAATAACCGGGGCGGGGGAAACACTTTTAAAATAAGTAGTTGGAGGTTTTAAGTGGATTTGAGGGAAAACAAATTCTTCCAAAAGGAGGTGAGTGACTATCTGTAAGTCACAGCCTGAAAGTGTCAGAGAGAGGGTTCTGGAGTACTGACCACTTACACATTAGCACTATCCCATCACCTCCTTTCCATTTACCCATTGCCATGTAGTTACAATTTTAATTTTAGATGGGTACCGCTCGAGACTTATTTAAAATAAGTTAACAAAATTGTCTTATTTATAGATTCAGACTTGAAAGATGGAAAAAGTAAATATATATACATTGTCTATGAATAGGAAGGGAATAGAGGGATGTAGATCTTGTAGAGAAGACAGTTTTAATATGGAAGGGCAAAATCTGTCAGCGCAAGCTTGGAGGGCTGAAGTGCCTGCGTCTGTGCTGTATTGTTGTTTTGTACTGCACCCTTCTCCAACTGCCGCATCACAGTAAAATTTGTATTGATTGAGGGTTTTCAATGTCACGGCCGTTACCCAGCAGTCCCCGCGCTGGTAAAGGTCCCTGATTAACATTATAGGCGAGCACTGCGCAGGCGTCGTGCCGTTGAGTTCTTTGGAATGTATGCGCTGAGAGTGACGGCGACGGGGGAAGATGCTCTGCTCGTTTGTCACATTCGCAGTCAGTAAAGATTGAAAGTGCGAAGGGAGCGATGGACACCACTGTGGCCTGAGAGGGGTTTCTAAACACCTCTGGAAGGCAATGAAAACTAAAAATGAATCTACAGGCCTTTGACCCGGAGATAATGGGAACTGCAGGTGATGGAGAATCCAAGATAATAAAATGTGAGGCTGGATGAACACAGCAGGCCAAGCAGCATCTCAGGAGCACAAAAGCTGACGTTTCGGGCCTAGACCCTTCATCAGAGAGGGGGATGGGGAGAGGGTTCTGGAATAAATAGGGAGAGAGGGGGAGGCGGGCCGAAGATGGAGAGAAAAGAAGATAGGTGGAGAGAGTATAGGTGGGGAGGTAGGGAGGGGATAAGTCAGTCCAGGGAAGACGGACAGTCATGGAGGTGGGATGAGGTTAGTAGGTAGATGGGGGTGCGGCTTGGGGTGGGAGGAAGGGATGGGTGAGAGGAAGAACAGGTTAGGGAGGCAGAGACAGGCTGAACTGGTTTTGGGATGCAGTGGGTGGAGGGAAAGAGCTGGGCTGGTTGTGTGGTGCAGTGGGGGGAGGGGACGAACTGGGCTGGTTTGGGGATGCAGTTGGGGAAGGGGAGATTTTGAAACTGGTGAAGTCCACATTGAAACCATTAGGCTGCAGGGTTCCCAGGCAGAATATGAGTTGCTGTTCCTGCAACCTTCGGGTGGCATCATTGTGGCACTGCAGGAGGCCGATGATGGACATGTCATCTAAAGAATGGGAGGGGGAGTGGAAATGGTTTGCGACTGGGAGGTGCAGTAGTTTGTTGCGAACTGAGCAGAGGTGATCTGCAAAGCGGTCTCCAAGCCTCCACTTGGTTTCCCCAATGTAGAGGAAGCCACACCGGGTACAGTGGATGCAGTATACCACATTGGCAGATGTGCAGGTGAACCTCTGCTTAATATGGAAAGTCAACTTGGGGCCTGGGATAGGGGTGAGGGAGGAGGTGTGGGGGCAAGTGTAGCATTTCCTGTGGTTGCAGCGGAAGGTGCCGGGTGTGGTGGGGTTGGAGGGGCGTGTGGAGCGGACAAGGGAGTCACGGAGAGAGTGGTCTCTCCAGAATGCAGACAAGGGTGGGGATGGAAAAATGTCTTGGGTGGTGGGGTTGGATTGCAGATGGCGGACGTGTCGGAGGATGATGCGTTGTATGCCGTGGTCGACCCATTGACTCAACGTGTTCCTGCCCCACCGAACTCATCTCCACCTATCTGGACTCCATTTTTTCCCCTTTGGTCGAGGAACTCCCTACCTACATCTGTGACACCACCCACGCCCTCCACCTCCTCCAGAACTTCCAATTCCCTGGCCCCCAACACCTCATTTTCAGCATGGCCGTCCAGTCCCTATACACCTGTATTCCGCATGCAGATGGCCTCAAGGCCCTCCGCTTCTTCTGCCCCACAGGCCCAACCAGTCCTCCTCGACTGACACCTTCATCAGCCTAGCCAAACTCGCCCTCAACCTCAACAACTTCTCTTTCGATTCCTCCCACTTCCTACAGACAAAGTGGGTGGCCATGGGCACCCGCATGGGCCCCAGCTATGCCTGCTTCTTTGTAGGTTACGTGGAACAGTCCCTCTTCCGAACCTACACAGGCCCCAAACCTCATCTCTTCATCTGGTACATTGATGACTGTATCGGCGCCGCCTCTTGCTCCCCAGAGGAGCTCGAACAGTTCATCCACTTCACCAACACCTTCCACCCCAACCTTCAGTTCACCTGGGCCATCTCAATCACATCCCTCACCTTCCTGGACCTCTCAGTCTCCATCTCAGGCAACCAGCTAGTAACAGATGTCCATTTCAAGCCTACTGACTCCCACAGCTACCTAGAATACACCTCCTCCCACCCACCTTCCTGCAAAAATTCCATCCCCTATTCCCAATTCCTCCGCCCCCGCCGCATCTGCTCCCACGATAAGACATTCCACTCCCGCACATCCCAGATGTCCAAGTTCTTCAAGGACCGCAACTTTCCCCCCAAAGTGGTCGAGAACGCCCTTGACCGCGTCTCCCGCATTTCCCACAACACATCCCTCACACCCCGCCCCCGCCACAACCGCCCCAAGAGGATCCCCCTCGTTCTCACACACCACCCCACCAACGTCTGGATACAACGCATCATCCTCCGACACGTCTGCCACCTACAATCCGACCCCACCACCCAAGACATTTTTCCATCCCCACCCTTGTCTGCTTTCCGGAGAGACCACTCTCTCCGTGACTCCCTTGCTTGCTCCACACTGCCCTCCAACCCCACCACACCCGGCACCTTCCCCTGCAACTGCAGGAAATGCTACACTTGCCCCCACACCTCCTCCCTCACCCCTATCCCAGGCCTCAAGATGACTTTCCATATTAAGCAGATGTTCACCTGCACATCTGCCAATGTGGTATACTGTATCCATTGTACCCGGTGTGGCTTCCCGTTCATTGGGGAAACCAAGCGGAGGCTTGAGGACCACTTTGCAGAACACCTCCGCTCGATTCGCAATAAACAACTGCACCTCCCAGTCGCGAACCATTTCAACTCCCCCTCCCATTCTTTAGATGACATGTCCATCATGGGCCTCCTGCAGTGCCACAATGATGCCACACGAAGGTTGCAGGAACAGCAACTCATATTGCGCTTGGGAACCCTGCAGCCCAATGGTATCAATGTGGACATCACCAGTTTCAAAATCTCCCCTTCCCCCACCGCATCCCAAAACCAGCCCAGTTCAACCCCTCCCGCCACTGCACCATGCAACCAGCCCAGCTCTTCCCCTCCACCCTCTGCATCCCAAAACCAGCCCAGCCTGTCTCTGCCTCCCTAACCTGTTCTTCCTCTCACCCATCCCTTCCTCCCACCCCAAGCCACACCTCTATTTACTACCTACTAACCTCATCCCACCTCCTTGACCTGTCCCCTCACTACCACCCCACCTGTACTCTCCTCTCCACCTATCTTTTCTCTCCAGCTTCGGTCCGCCTCCCCCTCTCTCCCTATTTATTCCAGAACCCTCAACCCATCCCCCTCTCTGATGAAGGGTCTAGGCCCGAAACGTCAGCTTTTGTGCTCCTGAGATGCTGCTTGGCCTGCTGTGTTCATCTAGCTTCACACTTATAATCTGTGTCAACAAAACATGGTGTGGATGAGACTTCATCTCACAACCTCGGCAATTCCTACCACGGTCTCTGCATGTCTGATTGCAATATTAACTGATCCCTTACAGTATCACTTCAGGATATGTTAAGAGGAAATATTGGGGACAACAGTCAGTGGTTTGACTCAGACTCGAGCCGAAGCTCATGCTGCCACACCACAAAGAACGGGTCACGACACTGTCACAGCGCCACATAATGAAACGAGCGGGAGCAGGTAATAAGTACAGTGATAGAGGGTTTGTAAGGAGCACCATCAGACCCTCAACAGGAATACTCATCAAACAGTAAACTGTGATGAAGGAACACTGAATGAGGGCACGGAGCTACTCTGTGCCTCCAGTGATGCAATCGGTGAGCGCGCGGTCCTTCTCTGACGGTACAGAGGCGCGTGAAATGCCCAGGCTGTGAGCTCCAACCTCACCCGGGCCAGCTTTTAGTGACACGGACCAGCAGGACAAGGATAAAGAGCATTTTTCAGCATAATAGCCTCTTTTGATAAAGATTGGTTTCTGGGTTTGAGAAATGTCTGGTCCTGGGGAACTGTCCCAGTGGTCAAGGAAAACCCTGCAAATATTCAACTCGCGAAGAAGCATCTATGGAGGTAAGAATGAAGATGGCATTTGAGCGCCACGACCTTTCTCGTATGGCTGGCCCTGAACGTGGTTAAATTCAGGGCAAAGCTGTTTTGCTCATTATACTTTGCACCCACACATACAGTTCATTGCAATAGTCGAAAATGAATTAGAGTTATCTAATTTTTAACATTGTCCCGCATTTATTTCAGCTTAAAGAAAGCGCTGCTGATAAGAAGAGAGTTAAACTGCAAAACCAACGTGCCTTGTTCCTGTGTTTCTTGGGTGGAGATTACTGAGTACTAAATGGATTCTACATCTTGGTAGTGATTACTGTTGCATTTTTAAGGCACTTGATTAAAGCTGGAAATGGATCTCCGAGCAACTGTTCATTCGGGAATATCTTTCCTGTACAATTTTAACTCAAGTTTGGTCAGTTGCAGTCAGAATTGATCACATGGAAATTTATGCCAGATCTTCCAAAGCCATGAGCTTCTGTTTTACTCAATCTTATACAGCGGCACACGTTCACGAAATTTCGTTACATTTCAAATCAGAGATTGTTTCTCAACGTTTTCCCTGACCACACCCTACCCCTAATCCCTCAACCACCCACAGACTCTCTCTCTCCCTGAGAATGCACTCCTTGTGCGACTGCAAACGAGTCTTTCAAAATATTTTGGAAACGGTTTTTCGGTGTGACAGGAATTCAGCTCCTATCTTTTATTTTTCGTCAATGGTTTTGAATGTCTGACTTCCAGTTATTGGTTCACTTGAAAGAGGGAACTTCCCCCTTTTTCCTCTCTCCACAACTCAAATCATCTGCAAAATGTCCATGAGGTATTCCTTTCGTTAGTGTGAGCATTTCCAACTTTTCTAACATCCCTCGTGAATAAAATCCTGTCGCGGTAAACCCCATTGGTGTTCTCTGGAATGTTTTAACACCCAAGTAAGCTCCATCATGCCCTTCCTTTTCAAATAATAGAATCACTAGAGTGTGGAAAGTGCCGATCGAGTCTGCCCCGACCCTTGAAAGAACATCCCACCCAGACCTAGCGGTCGCCCTATCTCTGCATTAACTATGGTTTAACCTACACATCCCTGACAGCACAGAGCAATTTAGCAAGGCCAATACACCGAACCTGCCCATCCAACAGCAGTGTAACCACTGAGACACTGTACGATCCTAGTAAACCCTGTCTGTGTCATATCTGATATCTTTACAACCGTGAACCCCAGTAAGCACCATCTGTGCCCTTTCTGATATCTTTATTCCCGGTAACCCAGTTTAGTGAAAGCACGCGGGACCCACGAACCCAAATGCAGTGCAGCAAAACTCTCCTCTGTGCTGTACAATCTCATTAGCGCTGCAGGAAAGGTATTTGCTGTTACTGCACTCAAATCGGGATCGGTTTATCCAG
The DNA here is from genome assembly GCF_030684315.1 of Stegostoma tigrinum. Lineage (NCBI taxonomy): Eukaryota > Metazoa > Chordata > Chondrichthyes > Orectolobiformes > Stegostomatidae > Stegostoma > Stegostoma tigrinum. The sequence goes on from NW_026728280.1 coordinate 70,455, forward strand.
TGCCTCCCTCGGATTTCTGCTTCCAGTAAACACTTCACTCTGGAACAAATCTATCAAATCATTTTGATTTCAACGCAGACAAAATGCGCAGCTTGCAGAAGGCATGTGTTGGCACTTTCACTGACACTCTGTCTCCCCCGGATGTAGTCCTGCCCAGCACTGAGTCAGACAGCACCGTCCTTCCTCTGACATGTCCCATCGAGAATGGAAGGACAGATAGTAATAACCCACACCTGTAAACGGAGCAGGCAATTTCAAATTCCTAAGAGAGACACAACTCAGAGTCAGAGATCACAGAATCCCTACAATGCAGATGGAGATCTTTCAGCCCACTGCTTCTGCACCTAACACCACTCGAGCTTTCCACTTCTCCACCCTAACCCCACAAACCCACATTTACTACGACGAACCATGACAGGACAATTTACCGAAACGGCACAACTTTGGGGAGAATGCGCAAACTCCATACAGAGAGTCTCACAAAACTACAGTCGAAACTGTGTTCCCGCCACCACGAGGCAATGCTGAACCACCCTGGAATATGAGGATGGTCTCCTGTGGGGAGTTTAACGCTGCTCTCCCACGTGAGACGCAGGGATACGAACCAGTCCACTACTGCTGTCTTCCACACAGCATAAGCCCCTTCAGTCTATTGCGGCTGCACTGGACAAAACAAGCACTGAACTATCCCAATCCTATTTACCATCACTTGGCTCAGCATCTGCTGGCTGAAACAAGTCTTTCTGAGTATCTATTCAAACCGGCCTGCCTCTTACCTTAAATCTACGGCTCCATGGTGATCGATCAAAGAGAAACAGCACCTTCAGTCTCCCCTGTTCGTATGCCTCATTAGTTTGCATATCTCGATCACCTTCCCTCGCAATCACCCCTGCTCTAAGAAAACAACCCCAGTCTGTCCAATCTCTCTTCGTAACTGAAACTCTTCAGCCCGGGCAATATCCTTGTAAACCCCTTTTGTACCGTTCCCTATAGGAGCACATCTCTCCAAGAGGAGAATTGCAGAACTGCACACAATGCTGTCGCTGTAAAGGAATGAACAAATGAAATAAATGATTCAAACAGCTACAGAAACTGTTCCTTTCCAATAAAGATTCTTTTGCTCAAACGTATCCTGTGTCTTTTTCCTGAACCTGATGTCCCAACAATCACTGGTCCATGTCTGTAAAAGATATTCTACTCCCAACTGCGGCAACTAAATGGATCGACTGATTTGAAGGTCCACATGGTGAGACTGGGGCACGCTCACCCAGCAACAATGACCGCAAGAGCAGAGGCTAAATGGTGTGAATATGGCAGTGTGTGATAGATTGTGCAGTGCCTCAGCGAAGTGGGAGAAGGGACGTAAAGGAGAGTTAGTGATTGTGGGAGGGAGAAAAATCTGCGGGAAGAGATGGGTTTGTATTCTGATACATCAAACACAGACATGGGAGAGAGCGGGTGTTTGAGGGAATAAGTTCATCAACTGGGAGAATATTTTCATGCGAATCAATTAATTCCTTATCGAAGGATGATTCACAAGGAGCAACATGGGAAGAACACCCATTGCTACGGCTCAGATCAGAACTGAGGTTGCTCCGGCCACCACTCAGAGTACTCATCACTGTACAAGCAGGGCCACACAGGGAGACACTCTGGAAAAGTGTGACAAGTACAATGGCAGAGGATGTGTCAGGAACAGCTCCATAAATACAACGGGAATACTTGGCGAACAGTGGACTAACATGTGAGAACTCAGAGCGAGCTGAATCTTTAACTTCGATGCCTCCAGAATCCATTAACTGAGACGATATTATTGAAATGTAATTTCAGTAACAATGTAGTTTAACATCGGATACTTCACCAGTTCCCTCACACAAGGAAGTGACCACTGCTGCAGATGGCCATATAATCCCAGTTCCCAGGCCCAGAATCAGACCAAAACAGTGGCGCAGCAGGGGAGGTGGAACCAGAAACGGGGCTGGAAATGAACAAATAGAGAACCTTCTTTCCTGCCTACTATGCCACCAATTTTGGTGTCGTTTGTGAACTTACTATCCATGCCTTCTATCTGTTGTTTCTGGTGTAGATCAATGATTTAGATGTAGCTGTAGTGGCTGTGATTTCGATATTTGCAGATGATGCAACAATTGGTCAGATGGTTAACCATGAGGAAGCAAGCTGTGGGCTGCACGGGGACATTAAATAATTAGGAAGAAAATAAGGAATTCAATCCAGGGAAGTGGCTGGTAATGAAACTGGGAAGGGTAAGTTATGGGAGTGCTCAAAAACAGTAAGGGCACTGAGTGGATTAAAGTAAAGAACAGAGCTTGGAGTGGGCATTCACAGATCCATGAAGGTGGTTGGATGGGAAGATCAGGTGCTTGAGAGAGGGCTTGAGGACTGGCTCTTTTGAGACCATCTAGAGGCTGAACACAAGTTTGGTCACTGCACTAAACAACTGGAAAAAGTGTCATAAGGCAGAAGATGGAGGGCAGAAATAGGCCATTTGGTCCATCAAGCCGACTCCACCACTCAGTGAGATCATCCCTTATACTGCTCCAACTCAGGGTGGAATGTTCCTCACAGGGGAACTTACAGATGGAGTTGTTCTAATGCACTGTCTGCTCTTGCCCATTCAGGCGGTACAGTCCATGGGCTGCGTGACTTACTCTAGTGCATCTTGTAGATGGTGCATTCCGTTGCCACTGTGCCTCGGTGTTGAAGGGAGTTGATATTGAAAGTGCTGAATGCGGTGCCAGTTAAGGGGACTGCCTTTCCTGCACTGTGTCAAGTTTCTTGAGTGTTGCTGGAGCTGCACCCATCCAAGCAAATGGACAGTATCCCATTATACTCCTGCCTTGTGCCTTGCAGGCGATACACAGGCTTCCGGGAGTCAAAATTTGATTTAATCACAAAATTTCGATTCACTTGTAGCAACAAAATTTACATGGCAGGTCCAGTTCTGTTTCTCTCCAACACTCGTCCCCAGGATGTTAGAGTGGAAAATTCAGTGAAGATAAATGAAAATAAAGTCAATGGGATATGAAATCATCAGCCAGCATTCCCACTTCTGCATTATGCAGTCAGGGTGATGAAGGGTAAGGAGTCAGCAGTGTGTAAAAGGGGAATATAAGTGTAATGGAGAGAGACACTGTAGTATATACCATACAGGAGTAAATACACATGGACAAATCACACAGGGTAGGGCTGAGTGAAATATATCTATAATAAGGACATTACTATTGTAGCTCAGGTATTTTATATTATATCCATAACAGGGAACAGTCAGCAGGCACTTCGGCTTCAGAAATCATCTGTATAATTTAAGATAGTCACATAAGTGTTACTCCTAAAAGGAAAGGCATGTGCTGAGAGCATGTGCTGTGTCACAGATAAGCTCTGAGGAAGTCGAAATTACAGAACAGCATCTTACTTATGTCAACCATTTACTACAAAAAAAGTTTATTTTTTACTTCTTCGTGAAGCAAGGGGGCAAGGGATTGGGGTGCGAGGGATGGGGTGCAAGGGATGGGGAGGGAGTGAGCATGGGAGCAAGGGATTGAGATGGACTGAGCTACAGGGTGGGAGCAATTGGTGGGGATGGATTGAGGGACAGCAACGGAGTGAGGGATGGGGAGGGAGTGAGTGAGTGAGGGACAGAGTGAGGGAGCGAGGGATGGGGAGGAACAGACAGGGAGTGAATGAGCAAGGGCAGGGAGTGGGCCAGGCAGGGATGGATTCAGGGGATCAAGGAATGGGGAGGGAGAGACAGGGAGTGGGGGATGGGAAGCGAGGGACAGAGGAGAAAATGAGCGAGGGATGGGGAGGGAGCAAGGAAGGGAATGAGGAAAGTGGAGGCAGGGAGCGAGGGACAGAGATGGAGAGAGGGAGGGAGATAGGGACAGAGAGGGAGCAAAAGCAAGGGAGACAGGGAGGGAGGGAGCAAGGAGGGAGTGAGGGATGGGGCAGGAGGGAGGGAGGGACGGACAGGAAGGGAGAGAGCAAGGGACAGAAAGGGAGGGAGATAGGGACAGAGAGAGAGCGTGAGGGAGGGACTGAGGGACGGTGAAGGAGTGAGGTAAAGGGAGGGAGTGAGGGAGCGAGTGAGGGATGGATGGTGTGAGAGAGCGAGGGACAGAGAGGGAGAGAGTGAGGGATGAGGAGTGAGCAAGGACATGGATGGAGGGAGCAAGGGAGTAAGGGATGGGGAGGGAGGCAGCAAGGGACAGGGAAGGAGTGAGGTAGGGAGCAATGGATGTCGAGGGAGCGAGAGAGTGAGTGAGGGCGGGAAGGGCCATAGCGAGGGTTGGGAGCAAGGGAGAGAGGGACAGGAACGAGGGACAAGGGAGGAAGCCAGGGAAGGGAGCAAGGGATGGGGAGGGAGTGAGGGACATAGAGGGAGAGGGAGGGGAACAGGGAAGGAGAGGGACGGAGCTAGGGATAGGGAGGGATACAGGGAGAAGAGGGAGGGATACGGAGGGATGGAGAGAGTGAGTGAAAGAGGGATGGCAAAGGAGCAAGGGATGGGAGGGAGGGAGCGAGGGGCGGGGAGTGAAGGACCGGGAGGGAGCAATGGAGTGAGGGACGGGGACTGAGGAAGGGAATGCGGGACAGAGACCAAGCAAGGGAGGGAGCAAGGGACTGTGAGGGGAGCAAGGGACGTTGAGAGAGTGAGGGAGTTAGGGACAGCAAGGGAGCGAGGGACAGAGAGGGAGCGAGGGACAGGGAACAAGGGAGGGAGCAATGGGTCGGAGCGAGGGACAGGGAGTGAGTGAGTGAGGTTCCGACAGGAAGGGACGGGGAGGGAGTGAGGGAGTGTGTGAGCATAGGATGGATTGAGTGAGCGAGAGACTGAGAGAGGCAATGAGGGACAGAGAGAGGGATGGAGTCAGGGACAGAGTAAGGGAGCGAGGGACGGTGAGGGAGAGAGAGTTTGAAGGACAGGCAGTGGGAGAGCAAGCGATGGGGTGCGAGGGAACAAGGGATGGTGAGAGAGTGAGGGACTGATTGAGCAAGGGAGTGAGGGACTTGGAGGAAGCGAGTGAGCAAGGGGCTGTTAAGGATGGGGAGGGAAGGATCAAGGGACAGGGATGGAGCAAGGAGCAGTGAGGGAGTGATGGATGGGGACAGAATGAGAGATGGGGAGGGAGCGATTGAGTGATGGACAGAGCCAGGGAGCAAGGGATGATGAGGAAGGGAGGGAGTGAGGGATGGTTAGTGGGTGGGGGTGGAACGAGGGTTGGAGAGGGAGGGAGGGAGGGAACGAGACAGAGAGAAAGAGAGACAGAGGGATCGAGTGGCAGGGAGGGAGTGAGGGATGGGGAAGCAACAAGGAAGCGAGGGACGGGGAGGGTGGAGGAAGTGAGGGAGTGAGGGATGGACCGAGAGAGCAAGGGGCAGGGAGGGAGGGACTAAGGGATGGGGAGTGAGCAAGGGGCAGGGAGGGAGGGAGGGAATGAGGTGCAGGGAATGAGTGAGGTAGGGAGTGATGGACATAGAGGGAGCGAGAGAGGGGGGTGAGCGAGGGAAGGACCATAGCAAGGGCAGGGAGGGAGGGAGAGAGGGGCAGGAGGAGGGATGGGAGAGGAATCTAGGGAAGGGAGCAATGAATGAGGTGGGAGTGAGGGACAGGGAGGGATTGAGGGACATCGAGGGAGGGGGAAGGGGACAGGGAAGGAGAGAGGCTGAGCGGGGATAGGGAGGGATACAGGGAGGGAGCGAAGGACAGGGACAGGGATGGTCGAGGCAGGGGTGGGACAGGAAGGGAGCAAAGAACAGGGAGGGATGGACTGGGAGGGTGTGAGGGATAGGGAGTGAGTGACACGGAGGGGGACCGGAAAAGTCAGGGAGAGAGCGAGGTACAGGGAGGTAGCCAACGTTGGACAGACAGAGAGGGAGCGAGCGGCAGGGAGGGAGCAAAGCACAGGGACAGGGTGGCACAGGGAGGGAGCGAGGGACAGGGACAGGGTGGCACAGGGAGGGAGCGAGGGACAGGGTGGCACAGGGAGGGAGCAAAGCACAGGGACAGGGTGGCACAGGGAGGGAGCAAGGGACAGGGACAGGGTGGCACAGGGAGGGAGCAAAGCACAGGGACAGGGTGGCACAGGGAGGGAGCGAGGGACAGGGACATGGTGGCACAGGGAGGGAGCGAGGGACAGGCACAGGGTGGTGGGCACAGGGAGGGAGCGAGGGACAGGGTGGCACAGGGAGGGAGCAAAGCACAGGGGCAGGGTGGCACAGGAAGGGAGCAAGGGACAGGGACAGGGTGGCACAGGGAGGGAGCAAAGCACAGGGACAGGGTGGCACAGGGAGGGAGCGAGGGACAGGGACAGGGTGGCACAGGGAGGGAGCAAAGCACAGGGACAGGGTGGCACAGGGAGGGAGCGAGGGACAGGGACAGTGTGGCACAGGGAGGGAGCGAGGGACAGGCACAGGGTGGTGGGCACAGGGAGGGAGCGAGGGACAGGGACAGTGTGGCACAGGGAGGGAGCGAGGGACAGGGACAGGGTGGCACAGGGAGGGAGCGAGGGACAGGGACAGGGTGGTACAGGGAGGGAGCGAGGGACAGGGTGGCACAGGGAGGGAGCGAGGGACAGGGACAGGGTGGCACAGGGAGGGAGCGAGGGACAGGGTGGCACAGGGAGGAAGCAAGGGACAGGGACAGGGTGGCACAGAGAGGAAGTGAGGGACAGGGACAGGGCGGCACAGGGAGGGAGCAAGGGACAGGGAGGGAGCAAGGGAACGAGATGGGTGGGGACAGGAAAGGAACAAATGACAGGGAGGAACTGGGAGGGAACGAGGCAGCCAGGGATGTGTAGGAAGCAAGGTAGCGAGGGACAGGGAGGGAGTGAGGGATGGGGAGGGACCGGCGAGGAAGGAGCAAAGGAGAGAAGGACAGGGAGGGAGGGACCGGGAGAGAGGGAACAAGGGACGCGGAGTGAAGAAGTGAGGGAGGGGAGTGGGGTGGGACAGAAGGATGGCGAGTGAGTGAGGGAAAGGTGGACGGAGTGAGGGATAAGGAGGGAGCATGTGATTGGGAGAGAGCGTGTGGGACAGGGATGGTGAAAGGGATGAGGGAGCGAGGGATATGGACTGGGAGGGACAGGGAGCTACGGACATGGTGGGAGTGAGGGACGGGGAGGGGGTGAGGGACGGCGAGGGAGCAATGGGGAGGTAGCGAGGGTGTGAGGAATGGCGAGAGAGCAAGGGACGGGGTTGGAGCAAAGGACGATGAAGGAGCAATGGGGTGGGAACGATGGAGTGAGCGACAAGAAGGGAGGGAGTGACAGGGACGGAGGGAGAGAGCAACAGGGGAAGGGGCTAGGGTACAGGGAGACGGGGCCCAGACAGCCAGATACAGGGCGTGGAGCCAGGGGGTTACAGAGATAAGTGAGGGACTTGAAGGGAAAGAGGAGGACAAGGAAGGGGGCAGAGAGAGAGAGAAAGTGGGTTAAAGATAGAGAGTGAGAGGTGAGAGCGAGGGAGGAGGAGACAGATAAAGGGTACAGAGGGGGATGGGGACGGAGAGAGGGAAAGAGTGTGATCGGGGATGAGGAGAGGTGGGGCCAGAGGGAAAAATACTGAGTGGGAGATGGGGCTTACACATTGCAGAGGGTGAGAGAAGGGGGTGTGGGCATTTGAAGAGGAGGGAGAGAGAGAGACAGGACTCAAGGAGACAGGGTGTTTTGGGGAGGGTAGGTGGAAAAAGAGAAGGAGGGGAATGGAGAGAGGGATGGGGAACAAGGGGGTAGGGAGAAATGTGGGCCGGAGAGGGAGTGAGCGGGGAGGGACTGGAGAGAAAGAGGCAGAGATATCCCAGAGGTGAACGCAAGGACAGAGTGACTTATACCAACTCCTGAGCTCAGTCCCAGAATTGTCCCATTCCCTTGGGGCCGAGTCTGTCTCTCTCCAGGTGAGCTTCTTCAACACAGAGACAAACAACAATATAGTTTGCTGAGCTGCTTGGCACTTTTTAATGAACGTTAATTACATATTGAAGTTATGGATGCAGTCAGTGGAATGGTGCCTTTTCTCTTTGGCCTGTGAGTTGAGAGAAACATTGACATGTTTCCCTGTAACCCCCTGTGGGATAAGGTTGGATAAACCAGCACTACCCTCAGTCTGTTACCATAGCGACAGGCTGCTTCATTGCTGAAACATTGAACTGAAATGAGAAAATCCTGGATGGATTGATTAATGAGTGAATTTGATTGATTGATGAATTTGGGTAAAGGGATATTTCAGCACATTCTTCAGCTGCTGCCTGAACTGAGTCTGGGTCACGGCATAAATCGCGGTGTTTGTGCAGCAGCTGAGGAGCTGCAGCATGAAGCCCAGTTCCAGCACAGAGTAACCTAGATACACAGACTGATACCCAAAAGACCACATCCGGGACCATATATAATACACCATTAACATTGACCATAACAGGATGAAATTGGCCGAGATCACAAACAGTAAAATGATGGATTTTTTTCGATTTGTCATTTCTGTGTCACACTGACCGTCCCCATTGGTGTGAGCCCGGAGTCTCCTGCGGGCTCTGCTGGTCACTAAAATGTGTCTGACGGTGAAAACATTGAGCAGCAGAATCAGGAGAAATGGGAGAGTCGGGGTTAGAATGTGGTGGAGGAACTCGATTGTGGTCCAGGCACGAGATGATTGAACAACGATTCTTTGCCGACAAAACCAGGGGGTGTTCCCCAGCGAATAGTGACCTGAGAGCATGAAATACCAGAAAATGTTCTTTAAACAGCTCAGCACAGTCACTGTTCCCAGAACCACAGCCGCCGTTTTCTCACTGCAATATTTACTTTTCAGCTTCTGGCAACAAATGGCCACAAAGCGATCAAAGGTGAAAGTGACGGTGAACCAGACAGAACAGTCAGTGGCTGCATTAAGCAGGACGGCGTGGATATTACACACGAGGATGTACCGCAGGAAATAAAACTGTTCGTAATAAACAATGGGAATGTGTCTCAATATCAGGTCGAGGATAATGACCAGTAGATCCGCCACTGCCATGGCCCCCAGGTAACGTCTGACACATGGAGACAATCCACAATCTTTATAAAGCAGGACGTAGATCGTCACTCCGTTTACTGTGAGGAAAGAAAACAAATAAATTACACATCGGTCTGGAGGCACAGTTACCAGTTTGATTGAGGACCCAGTGACATTTTCAAATGTATCGCTGATTTATTGAAAAAAAAGAAGCTGAAATAACCCGTAGTAATGTCTCAATTTGTTTTATTTTACAAAAAAAACTAACATAAAATACAAGAAACTCTCCCTCCTGAAATACACAAACACACATCCATAAGGACAGACGGCTTCTAGAACATTCCCACTGACTCATTCACTCGAGAGCAGGCACAGGTCATTTCCTTACAGTTCCTGATATAGAGGGTGAAGACGTTGCTGTCCTGAAGGATTCTCTCCCAGTTCCCTGCAGACAAACGGAGGATGGAAATTTCAGTCTTTTCGTCCACATTGTGGTCAATTTTTGTTTGTGAAGAAACATGAACACAGGGAAAATGTATTCACCCCATTAACTACCTGAGGGGAATTTGCAACAGTGTCTCCTTCTCTCTGGAATGGGATCTTTTCCCTCGGGGTCTTATCTTTTGTTCAATTAACTGGCATCCAAATGATCACAAATAATGTCGGATACAAAATGTTCCGGGGAATGTCGGTGACAGAATGTTCCAGGGAATGTCGGATACAGAATGTGATGGAGTCATAAAAGATCCACATCACAAAGGCCCTTCTGTCCATCAGTTTTGGTGAGACCCACACACCCTCGCGGTGGAAATCTCTCCCCAAACTCAACACAACTGGCAAACACAAATTAAAGGCATTGCCAGATCAGCTGAAGTGGTCAGTTATCTCACATTCTCAATCCACCTCATAGAACCAGCCCAGACACCACAAACCCAGATGGAATATCTGTTCAGCATGGAGCACTGTGCAGACCAGGCTAGTGTCCTGCTCAATACAACCCGGCAATCTGTCCAGAGTGGGACACTGTGCAGGCCTCACCAGTCAAATAGATATCAGTCCAGCACGGGGAGCTGTGCAGACCACACCAGTGCATTAATATATAAATCCGGACCAGGTATCTGTCCAGCACGGGGGACAGTGAGGTGAACACCACTGAACTGATCTGCAAACCTGGAGCAGTTACCCTCCCAGTGTGTAGATCTGTACAGACCACCCCAGTGCAGTCCCTGGTAACGCTGTGTTAAATCACCTCCCAGCCTGGGGAAACTTGCAGCCCATGCTGGAAGTGACAGGATGTGGGGCTCCCATCCATTTACAGCTCCATATCTCCAATGTGCCATGACAAGGGGTGCCATGGGTGTGAAAATCACTGCCAGAGAGAGATGGTGGGGAATCACTTTAAATACGAACAAATGGGATGGGTTGGATAAACAGACAGAGACGGGGAGATTGAGAGACTGTGTCATGGAAGGATGTGTTCACAACTTTAGAATGCTGACATGTAGACATACTCCCCAACACTGAAAACACTGCATCGATCCAACATTGTCGACTGATTCAATCCGGACACCTCACCACTTCCCCCTCACCTACACCATCACTAACAGCAGGGCCATGCACATTCACCTTCATTCCCTCCCTCCCTTTCCCTCATTCCAGGAGGAACAGCCTGGAATAGGACAGAAAAGGCCAAGCAGGGCAGTGGTGTTCCCCACATCAGTTCCCTCACCCACCTTCCCCCGCCGCATGGGGAGGGCCCTGGAATGAGCCAGAGAGAACCAGGACGACTCATGTGGAGATTCCAAAATATACACGTCCCACCAACCGAGTAAGGAGCAATGTTCAGTGAAGGGTAATTCTCACTTTAACCCCACTGTCAGTTCCATTTCCACCTGGCACAGCTTAGAAACCGTGCCCCTGATGCCATCTCTCTTTTGTATCGAGCCGGTACGAATGGAATTCCCATGGTCTCGGTGGGCAGGAGGGTGAGCTCACTGCACATCGTCTCCACCAGCTCCCAGGAAGGGAGCACGGAGTCTCCCTCCTACACCTCCTCCTTCAGACAGCTCAGATACTGAAACGAACCTATAATATTTACTAGTCTCCCAAATTGTCCTTACATCTTCAATAATCAAGCACTGAAAATCTCACAGAGTCACAGTCCCCATGGAACAACTGAAACACTGTCACACTCACTGGAGAGAGCAATAACTGATGTACTCTCATGGAGTGACTCAAATAATGAAATGCTGTCCACGGAATAACAGTAATCCCAACACACACCAAATGGAATGAATGCAGTTATTAGCAAAACACAGAACCAGGGAAATTCTGATAGGTTCCCCTTATTTGTGTAAGTATCGGTGTATTTGTGTATGTATCTGTGTGTCTCTGTGTGGGGCAGGTCTGACAGTCTCTGAGATAATGGGAACTGCAGATGCTGGAGAATCCAAGATAATAAAGTATGAAGCTGCATGAACACAGCAGGCCAAGCAGCATCTCAGGAGCACAAAAGCTGACGTTTCGGGCCTAGACCCTTCATCAGAGACGGGGATGGGGAGAGGGTTCTGGAATAAATAGGGAGAGAGGGGGAGGCGGACCGAAGATGTAGAGAAAAGAAGATAGGTGGAGAGGAGACTATCGGTGGGGAGGTTATATCGAACGTCATCTTGGGGCCTGGGATAGGGGTGAGGGAGGAGGTCTGGGGGCAAAGTGTAGCATTTCCTGCTGTTGCAGGGGAAGGTGCTGGGTGTGGTCGGGTTGGAGGGCAGTGTGGAGCGAACAAGGGAGTCACGGAGAGAGTGGTCTCTCCGGAAAGCAGACAAGGGTGGGGATGGAAAAATGCCTTGGCTGGTGGGGTCGGATTGTAGATGGCGGAAGTGTCGGAGGATGATGCGTTGTATCCGGCGGTTGGTGGGGTGGTGTGTGAGAACGAGGGGGATCCTCGTTGGGCGGTTGTGGCGGGGACAGGTTGTGAGGGATGTGTTGTGGGAAGTGCAGGAGACACGGTCAAGGGCGTTCTCGAACACTGTGGGGGGAAAGTTGTGGTCCTTGAAGAACTGGGACATTTGGGATGTGTGGGAGTGGAATGCCTCATCGTGGGAGCAGATGCAGCGGAGGTGGAGGAATTGGGAAAAGGGGATGGAATTTTTGCAGGAGGGTGGGTGGGAGGAGGTGTATTCTAGGTAGCTGTGGGAGTCGATGGGCTTGAAATGGACATCAGTTACAAGCAGGTTTGTGGACTTTGGGAAGGAGATAGAAATGGCCCATGCGGGGTTGGGGAATAATAAGGTTGGAGGCTGTGGGTGGGAGGTCCCCTGAGGTGATGAGGTCATGAATGGTGTTGGAGATGATGGTTTGTTGCTCGTTGGTGGGGTCATGATGAAGGGGGCGGTTTTAGGAGGTGTTGGAGAGTTGGCGTTCGGCCTTGGCGACGTAGAGGTCAGTGCGCCATACTACCACTGCGCCACCCTTGTCTGCGGGTTTGATGGCGAGGTTGGGGTTGGAGCAGAGGGAGCGGAGGGCTGCCCGTTCTGTAGGGGAGAGGTTGGAGTGTGTGAGAGGGGTGGAGAGGTTGAGGCGGTTAATGTCTCGATGGCAGTTGGAGACGAAGAGGTCAAGGGAGTGTAGGAGGCCTAGGGGTGGTGTTCAGGAGGAGGACTTGTGTTGGAAGCGGGTGAAGGGATCAGTGGAGGGAGGGTTAGGTTCCCGGTTGAAGAAGTAAGCGTGGAGGCGAAGGCGGTGGAAAAACTGCTCTATGTCCAAACAATCCACAAACTTGCCTGCCCTGGTCGACACATTGTCTCAGCCTGTTCCTGCCCCACCAAACTCATCGCCACCTATCTGGAATCCATTTTCTCCCCTTTGGTCCAGGAACTCCCTACCTGCGTCCGTGACACTACCCATGCCCTCTACCTCCTTCAGAACTTCCAATTCCCTGGCACCAAACACTTCATTTTCACCATGGATGTCCACTCCGTCTACACCTGTATTCTGCATGCAGATGGACTCAAGGCCCTCCGCTTCTTCCTGTCCTGCAGGCCCGACCAGTTCCCCTCCACCGACACCCTCATCGGCCTCGCTGAACTCGTCCTCACCCTCAACAACTTCTCTTTCCATTCCTCCCACTTCCGACAGACAAAGTGGGTGGCCATGGGCACCCGCATGGGCCCCAGCTATGCCTGCCTCTTTGTAGGTTACGTGGAACAGCCCCTCTTCCGCACCTACACAGGCCCCAAACCCCACCTCTTCCTCCGGCGTTACATTGATGACTGTATCGGCGCCACCTCTTGCTCCCCAGAGGAGCTCGAACAGTTCATCCATTTCACCTACACCTTCCACCCCAACCTTTAGTTCACCTGGGCCATCTCCATCACATCCCTCACCTTCCTGGGCCTCTCAGTCTCCATCTCAGCTTGTAACTGATGTCCATTTCAAGCCCACCGACTCCCACAGCTACCTAGAATACATCTCTTCCGACTCACCCTCCTGCAAAAATTCCATCCCCCATTCCCAATTCCTTCGCCACCGCCGCATCTGCTCCCACGATTAGGCTTTCCACTCCCGCACATCCCAGATGTCCAAGTTCTTCAAGGACTGCAACTTTCCCTCCACAGTGGTTGAGAACGCCCTTGACCGCATCTCCTGCATTTCCCGGGACACATCCCTCACACCCCGCCCCCGCCACAACTGCCCAACAAGGATCCCCCTCGTTCTCACACACCACCCCGCCAACCTCCGGATACAACGCATCATCCTCCGACACTTCCGCCATCTGCAATCCGACCCCACCACCCAAGACATTTTTCCATCCCGACCCTTGTCTGCTTTCTGGAGAGACCACTCTCTCTGTGACTCCCTTGTTCGCTCCGCACTCCCCTCCAACCCCAACACACCCAGCACCTTCCCCTGCAACTGCAGGAAATGCTACGCTTGCCCCCACAACTCCTCCCTCACCCATATCCCAGTCCCCAAGATGACTTTCCATATTAAGCAGAGCTTCACCTGCACATCTGCCAATGGGGTATACTGCATCCACTGTACCCGGTGCGGCTTCCTCTACATTGGGGAAACGAAGCGGGGGCATGGGGACCGCTTTGCAGAACACGTCCGCTCAGTTCACAATAAACAACTGCACCTCCCAGTCATGAACCGTTTCCACTCCCCCTCCCAATCTTTAGATGACATGTCCATCATGGGTCTCCTGCAGTGCCACAATGATGCCACCCGAAGGTTGCAGGAACAGCAACTCATATTCTGCTTGGGAACCCTGCAGCTCAATGGTATCAATGTGGACTTCACCAGCTTCAAAATCTCCCCTTTCCCCACCGCATCCAAAAACCAGCCCAGTTCGTCCCCTCCCGCCACTGCACCACACAACCAGCCCAGCTCTTCCCCTCCACCCACTGCATCCCAAAACCAGTCCAACCTGTCTCTGCCTCCCTAACCTGTTCTTCCTCTCACCCATCCCTTCCTCCCACCCCAAGCCGCACCTCCATTTCCTACCTACTAACCTCATCCCACCCCCTTGACCTGTCCATCTTCCCTGGACTGACCTAATCCCTCCATGCCTCCCCACCAAAACTCTCCTCTCCACCTATCTTCTTTTCTCTCCATCTTCGGTCCGCCTACCCCTCTCTCCCTATTTATTCCAGAACCCTCACCCCATCCCCCTCTCTGATGAAGGGTCTAGGCCCGAAACGTCAGCTTTTGTGCTCCTGAGATGCTGCTTGTCCTGCTGTGTTCATCCAGCCTCACATTTTATTATCTCTGACAGTCTCTGTGCTGTTTGATGTGATGCAATGCCTCCCTCTGCTGGCCTCACACGCCACTGCACAGGCAGCAGCAGGGGATGGGCACCATCAGGGATTTGTTCAGAGAGGGACTGGGAGGGCAGCAGCGCACGACACCATCCAAACTGATTTCTTCCTCATGTACTTATCTAAATGTCTTTTAAACGCTGTAACTGCACTCACTTCCACCATTTCCTGTGGAATTTTATCCCGTACGTGAACGACTCTCTGTAAAATAATTGCCCCCATGTCTCTTTTAAAATGTTTGATCCTCAAAATTTGAAACATCCCCACAGTCTTGAAATCCTCCATCCCCAAGAAAAGGTAACCAACATTCAACTTATTTGTGCACCTCATGATTTAAAAGCCTCAATCAGGTCACCCCTCATCCTCCTGTGCACAAGTCAGTAAAGTCCCAGCCTATCCAGCCTCTGAAAACACTCTGAAGTGGTGATGTATCCGGATTGAATCAGGCGACAGTGTTGGGCCCATGCAGTGTTTTCGGTGTAAGGGAGTATGTCTACATGTCAGCATTCTGAAACTTGCGAACACATCCTTCCATGGCACTGTCTCTCTATCTGCCCCTCTCTATCTATATATCCAAACCATCCCATTTGTTCATATTTAAACCGATTCCAGACCATCTCTCTCTGGCAGTGACACCCATGGCACCCCTTGTCCTGGCACAGGCAGCACAGTGGCTCAGTGGTTAGCACTGCAGCCTCACAGCACCAGGGACCTGGGTTCAATTCCAGCCTCGGGCAACTGTCTGTGCAGAGTTTGCACGTTCTCCCCATGTCTGCGTGAGTTTCCTCCGGGTGCTTCGGTTTCCTCCCACAGTCCAAAGATGTGCAGGCTAGTTGGATTGGCCATGCTAAAATGCCCGTAGTGTTCAGGAGTGTGTGGGTTATAGGGGGATGGGTCTGGGTGTGATGCTTCAAGGGGTGGTGTGGACTGGTTGTGCCAAAGGGCCTGTTTCCACACCGTAGGGAATCTAATCTAATCCTTATATCTCAAACCATCCATTCCCACCGACATCCTGGTAAATCTCTGCTGTTCCCTCTCCAGATTAATATTATCCTTCCTATAACAGTGCGACCAGAACTGGACACAGTACATCAGAAGATGCCTCACCTACATCCTGTACAATGTGAAAATGACATCCCAACTCCCAAACTCAAAGGTCTGAGCAAAGAAGGTAACGAACTAAATGCCTTCTTAACCAGCCTGTCTATATGTGACACAGACTTCGAAGAGTTATACCTGATGGCCGAGTCTCTGTTCTGCAACACTACCAAAGGCCCTAATTTAAATTGTATAAGTCCTGCCCTTGTTTGTTTTACCAAAAGCAATGTCTTGCATTTATGCAAATTAAACACAATCTGCCACACCACAGCCCAGTGAGAGATATTCCCACCCCCCGACACAACCCTGACATGTTTTGAAAGACCCTCCCATCTCCAGAAGGCCTACAAACTCCTGCCTTTATTTTCGCAAAGACCCTGAGCTTGGTTTGCCTTGTGCGGGCAGCAGGAGGCGTGGGGTGGTGGTGGTGGGAGTGTGGATTGCAGACCAGCCTGTGATGGGGAGATTCATTTTCTTCAGGGTAGAGAGTTTGCCAATGGGCACCCAGATGGGCCCTAGTTATGCCTGTCTCTTCATTGGGTACGTGGAACATTCCTTTTCCCAGTCCTATTCTGCTACCCTCCTCCACCCACAGCTCTTTCTCCACTGTATCAAGGATATCACCGGAGATAGTAGGAACTGCAGATACTGGAGAATCTGAGATATCATCAGTACTGCTTCTCTCTCTCGTCTGGAATTGGAAAGCTTCACATATTTTGCTTCCAACTTCCACCCTGCCCTCACTTTCACCTGGTCTATTTCTGACCCCTCCCTTCCCTTCTTCAACATTTCTGTTTCCATTTCTGGGATAGACTGGCCACTGATATTCATTACAAATCCACTGTCTCCCACAGCTACCTGGGCTATATGTCCTCACACCCTCCTTCCTGTAAAATCCTGTAAATGTCTTGCATTTATGCAAATTAAACATAATCTGCCACACCACAGCCCAGCGAGTGATATCCCCACCGCACCCCCACACAACCCTGACATGTTTCGAAAGACCCTCTCAGCTCCAGAAGGCCTACAAACTCCGGTCTTTATTTTCGCAAAGACTCCCTCCATCCCATTCTCTCAGTTCCTCTGTTTCCAGCACATATGTCCAGATGAGGCTAACTTCAACAAGAGAGCCTCCGACATGTCCACCTTCCTCCTCAACCAAGGATTCCCCAGCTCCTTTGTTGACAGGGCCCTCAACCAGGTCTGATCCAATCTCGCACACTTCTGCCCTCACTCCTTCTCCTTCCTCCTGCAACAGCAAGAGGGTTCCCCGTAGCCTCACTAACCATCCCAACAGCATCCACATCCAGAAGATCATCAGACGCCATTTCTGCCACGTTCAGTGAGATGCCACCACCAGACCACCTCTCCCTTGATAACAAAGTGTGAAGCTGGATGAACACAGCAGGCCAAGCAGCATCACAGGCCTGCCTTCCGCAGGGACCGTTCTCTCTGGGACCCCCTGGTACACACTTCCTTCACCCCCAACAATTCCCCACAGCCCTATGGCCCTTCCCCTGTAACCGGTGAAGGTGCAACACCTGCCCATTTACCCCCTCACTCCCCAGTATCGCCAAATATACCTTCCAGGTGAAGCAACACTTCACTTGCACTTCCCAGAATCTGGGCGACTGCATTCGCTGCTCACAATGTGGTCTCCTCTACATTGGGAAATGAAGTGAAGACTTGGTGACCGCGAGGTAGAACATCGATGCTCAGCTTGTAAAAAAAGTCTCTAAACTGCCTGTTGCCTGCCACTTTAATGCACCACCCTGCTCCCTGGCCAACATCTCTGTCTCTGGCTTGCTGCAGTGTTACAGTGAAGCCCAAAGCAAGCTGGAGGAACAACACCTCATTTTCCACTTGGGGACCCTGCAGCCCTCCGGACTCAGTATTGAGTTCAATAATTTTAGGGCCTAAGCTCTCCCATGTCCCACACCCCACTGCACACACCAGGCCTTGTTACCACACAACCTGCCATTACACACTCCCTGTTGTTCGTCACTAACAGTCCCTATTAACAACTGCTCACCCTCCCAGCCTGATCGTTATTAACTCCTTTGTCTGTCCAACTTCTTTCTCTCTCTTTGGGCCCGAGCGTCTCGTTTACTCTCTACCCCACCCACCTCCCTATTTTCAGCATATAAACTGACATTTTCTCAGCCACCATCAATTCTGAGGAAGGGTCACTGAACCCCAAACATTGACTCTGTTTTTTTTCCTGCAAAGATGCTGCGAGATCTGCTGAGCTTTTCCAGCAACTTTGTTTTTGATCCTGGAATATAATTTGTTGCTTTGTAACATTTAATGCTTTTAGGAGGAGGGCAGGCACACCTTAGAGGTGGGAAATAGTGATCTGCAATATGATCTTTTGGGGTTGGAAATTATGCTCTTTTGTCGTGTCTGGTGTTCAGTAATGGCTGATCGAGATTCTTCAGAGTGCAGAACACGTCTGCAGAATTTCTTTCCCGAACATTGCAGTCTCCAGATATAGTAGGAACTGCTGCTGCTGGAGAATCTGAGATAACAAAGTATCGAGCTGGATGAACACAGCAGGACAAGCAGCATCAGAGGAGCAGGAAAGCTGACATTTCGGGTCTGGACCCTTCTTCAGAAATAGGGGAGTGGAAGGGGATTCTGGAATAAATAGAGAGAGAGAGAGGGGCAGGTGGATGGAAGATGGATAAATGAACAGATAGGTGGAGAGGAGACAGACAGGTCAAGGAGGCTGGGATGGAGCCAGTAAAGGTGAGTATAGGTGGGGAGTTAGGGTGGAGGTTGGTCAGTCAAGGGAAGAGGGGACAGGCCATCGAGACAGGGATGACACTGGCTGGTAGGAGGTAGGGGTGGGGGTTGAGGTGGGAGGAGTGGATCACTGGGAGAAAGGATGGACAGGTCAGGGAGGCAGGGACGAGCTGGGCTGGTTTTGAGATGCAGTGGGGGGTTGGGAGATTTTGAAGCTTGTGAAGTCCTCATTGATACCATTAGGCTGCAGGGTTCCCAAGCGGAATATGAGGTCCTGTTCCTGCAGCCTTCGGGTGGTATCATTGTGGCATTGGATGAGGCCCAGGATGGACATGTCATCCAGGGTGTGGAGCGTAGATGTTCCACAAAGCGGTTTTGAAGGCTTCGCTTGTTTTCCCCAATGAAGAGGAGGCCACATCAGGAAGAGGGGATACAATATACATCAGCAGATGTGCAGGCGAACATCTGTTTGATGTGGAAGGTTTTCCTGTGGCCTGGGATGGATGGTTCAGGGTGGTGGGGTAGGGGCACGTTCCGCACTTCTCGCAGTTGCAGGGAAAAGAACCGGGTGACATGGAGCTGGAGGGGAGTGTGGAGCGGACAAGAGATTCGTGGAGAAAGTGGTCCCTCCGGAAAGCAGGGAAGAGTGGTGAGGGAAAAATGTCGTTGGTGGTGGGGTCAGATTGCAGATGGCTCAGGTGCTGGAGGATGATGTGTTGGATCTGGAGGTTGGTGGGGGTGGTCGGGGCGGGTGGGGTATCAAAGGACAAGAAGATTCTGTTTTGGTTTTATTGAGGGGAGGGGGTGCGAGGGATGAGTTGTGGAAAACATGAGAGATGCGTTCGAGGGTATTTTCAACCACTGTGGAGGGGGAGTTGCAGCCCTTGAAAAACGAAGACATTTGGGACGTCTGAGAGTAGAATGCCTCATCTCAGGAACAGATGAAGAGGAGGTGAAGGAATTGGGAATACAGGATGACATTTTTGCAGGAAGGTGGGTGGGAAGAAGTGTATTCTAGGTAGCTGTGGGAGTTGGTAGGCTTGAAATGGATATTGTTTTCCAGGTGTTTTCCAGAGATGGAAACACAGAGGCCCAGGAAGGAGAGAGATGTATCACAAATGGTCCAGCGAAACTCAAGGTTGGGGTGGAAGGTGTTGGTGATGTGGATGAACTGTTTGAGCTCCTTGTGGGATCACGAGGCGGCATCGATACAGTTATCAATATAACGGAGGAAGAGGTGGGGTTTAGGGCCAGTGCGGCTTCGGAAAAGGGATTGTTCTATGTAACCTACAAAGAGGCAGGCATAGCTTGGGCCCATGTGGGTCCTACGGCCAACCCCTTTGTCTGTAGGAAGTGGAAGGACTTGAAGGAGAAGTTATTAATGGTGAGGACGAGTTCAGCTAAGCTGACAAGGGTGTCAGTGAAGGGAGACTGGTCGGGCCTGGGGGACAGGAAGAAGCAGAGGCCCGTTAGGTCATCTGTATGGGGATTACAAGTATACAGGGATTGGAGGTCCATGGTGAAGATGAGGTGTTGGGGACCAGGGAATTGGAAGTTCTGGAGGAGATGGAGGGCGTGGGTGGTATCATGGACATTGGTGGGGAGTTGCTGGACCAAGGGGGAGAAAATGGAGTCCTGATAGGTGGAGATAAGTTCTGTGGGACAGGAGCAGGCAGACACAATGGGTTGACTAGGGCAGGCAGGTTTGTGGATTTTGGGAAGGAGATAGAAGCGGGCGGTGCAGGATTATGGAACGATGAGGTTGGAGGCTGTGAGTGGGAGGCCACCTGAGGTGATGAGGTTGAGGATGGTCTGGGAGATGATGTATTGGTGGTCAGGGGTGGGGTCATGATCAAGGAGGCAGTAGAGGGAGGTGTCAGAGAGCTAGCATCTGGTCTCAGCAATGTCGAGGTCAGTGCGCCATTCTGCAACTGTGCTTCCCTTGTCCTCGGGTTTCATAGTGAGGTGAGGGTTGGAGACAAGGCAGCGGAGGGCTGTATGATCAGCGGGGCGAGGTTGGAGTGGGTGAGAGGGCTGGAGAGGTTGAGGCAATTGATGTCTCAATGGCAGTTGGAGATGAAGAAGTCGAGGGAGGGTAGGAGGCTTGGGGATGGTGTCCAGGAGGAGGAGGTGTGTTGGCGGTGGGAGAAGGGGTCAGTAGAGGGAGGATTTCAGATAATAACCATTTGAGCTGGAAATCATAGCCAAGCAATTAAAGATGTTAATAGTTTATCTCAATGGCACAGCACATTCCCTCAACATCCTGTAGTTGAGGCAAGTACCTTGCATTTGTTCAACACTGAAAAATCTTCCCTGTGTACTTCAGTAAATTTAACCAGAATTTGATGAATTCAAATTCAGCTGAAAGTTGGCACGTAAAATGCGACTCAAAATCTGGGCATGACTTTGGTCTTGTGTAATGGGTAGCGCCAATGCCTCTGTGCCTGTGCTCTGATTCAATTCCAATCTCTGAATCTATGATAATGTCACTAGCTCTGGACCAGAAGTTCTGGATACAACTCCTGCCAGTTGCAGAGGTGTGTCACAGCCTGTCAGAACAGATTGATGAGCAAATATACGGGACAGTCATATTGTAGATTCAGGGGCCATCCCAGCGTGGTGGCCTTCACCTTTGGACCAGAGGTCTCGATTTAAATCCCACAGCAGTGTTTCATAAAATGTCTAAACAAGTTGGTGAAATATTTTCCAGAATTGTGACTTGATTGAGAAGGACCAGTGTTGAATTTCAGAATTCAGGCCCGGGATAACAGAAAGCACAGCCGTTCATGTTGATTGGAGTAAAATGTGCACCTTATATATGTTTATAAAATCATGAAGGGCATGGTTAGGGTGAATAGTCAGGGTCTTTTTCCCAGAGTATGGGGAGTCAAACATTAGAAGGCACAGGTTTATGGAACAACGGGAAAGATTTAAAAACCATACGAATGAACTGCCAGATAAAGTGCTGGAGGCTTGTGAAAACACCATTTCAAAGGATGGGTATATGAATTGGAAGGGTCCAGAGGAATGTAGGCCAAATGCTGGCAAATGGGATGAGATTAATTTCGGATACCTGGGCAGCATGGATATGTGGACCAAAGGATTTGTTCCCATACTGTGCATCTTTATGATTCATTCATTTGCTCAGGATCTCTTTGTAATCTTGGATAACCTTGTCTGTCCATGGTTCAAATAATCTCAGTGTCATCCGTAAACTTGCTAACCTTGCCTTCTATAATTTTCATCTAAATCATTCATTTAAATGACAACCAAAAGTAAATGTAGCACCGATCCCTGTGGATCACCGCTAACCACAGGCTTCCAGTCTGAAGGACAATCCTCCATGACCACCCTGTCTCCGTCCATAAAGCAGAAACACACACACACACGCACACACATACACACACACATGCACGCACGCACATGCACACAGCCATGGAGATCGATACATTCTGATGAATAAGCAGTTCAAGGGTTATGGTGAGAAGGCGAGAGAATTGTTTTGAGAAATATGTCAAGCTTAATCGAACAGCAGAGCAGACTCGATGGGCCAGATCGCAAATTCTGCTCCAATTTCTTATCCTGTCTGGTCTGAAGGTATCGGGAATATTTCGAGGAGGTAATTTGCTGTGAGGCTAACACACTTTAAGGAGTCTCCCAATTAAGACTGAGATACGAATATATCTTTCTCTTTAACATTGTGCTGTCTGTGGTGTTCTCATCCCCAGGGGATAGTGAACACTGGGTTAGTGAAGATATTCAAGGCGGAGCTCAAAAGACATTTAATGGACAAGAGAGTCCATTATTGGGAATAAACAGGAAAAGTGTGTTCAGCCACAAACAGATCAGCCATGATCTTTCTACATTAAGCAGCAGGCTCGAGGGTCCAATTGGCCAACTGCAGCTCGTATCCTGTTTGTTGTTGTCTCACTCCTCCCTTCAAAGCTGTTGCAGAGGAAAAGGATGTCCCCATTCAAACAGTCATGGTTGTTATCATAGAGACACAGAGATATACAGCATGAAAACAGAGCTTTCGCTCCAACTCATCCACGCCATCCAGATATCCGAAATAAATCTGGACCCATTTGCCAGCATTTGGTCCATTCCTCTCTAAACCATTCCGAAACATATACCCATCATGAAGCCATTTAAATGTTGTTATTGTACCAGCCTCCACCACTTCCTCTGGCAGCTCATTCCATAAACACATCACCCTCTGCATGAAAATGTTGCCCCTTAAGTCCCTTTTAAACCTTTCCCCTCTCTCCTTAAAGCTGTGCTCTCTCGTTTTGGACTCTCCCACCCCGGGGAAAAGACCTTGGCTGTTTACACTCCTGTGTCCCTTATGACTTTGCAAACGTCTGGAAGGTCACTCATCAAAGACTTTTTATTTTATTGTGTACCAATTGTGGCAATTTTTCCACACAGCACCCACAGCCAAAAATGAAATTAACCAGAAGCTTATCTATATTTGTGATGTTCTTAAAGGGACAGATGCTAACCAGACTGATAGGAAACCTCCCCTTCTCCTCGATACATGTCCGGGGAAAATTGAGCACCTGATTGAGAGGGCAGACTAGATTTATTGCTGCATCTAAAAGACAGCATTTTTGACCTTACAGCATTTTACTCAAGTGTCAGTCTATATTCTGTGCTTGTTTTTTAAACACTCAAGGATCAGAATCATTGACAGTACAACCTCTACCTGATGATCTGAAAACAAATGCCCCTAATGGTGTGTTGCTGAGCTCAGATACTTCTCGACAACCAGCTACACACCACAGGAGAGACCCTGCAACCTTTTCCAGCTGCTACACAGCGAGTCCTGGTTAGCTAACAAGAAATGCAGAATATAGATAATTATTTAGTTTCAGGTTGGAAAGCTGAGACTAACGGAATTCCTCAAGGAATGTTGTGAGTTCATCAACAGTTTACAATCCAGATTAAAGATTTCGATGAAGGGCTGATCGGATTGGAGCTCAATGTGCGAGTACAGCATTATAGTCACCAAATAAGATGACAAGTGGAGGGAGGCGATCTACACTGGTGTGCAGACAGGGGTTGTTTGGGAGCAAACTTCGGCAACGCAAATAAAACAGTATAGTGTGGGTTGTGGGACATTTGTGTTTTGGGGAAAGGATAAAACAGCAGTAAATTATATGACTGGAGAAGTAACGCAGAGATTGGTGCTACTGAGTGATTTGTGTGTCCTGGTGCAGAAATCATATAAAGTTAGTGTGAAGATGTCGCAAGTGACTTGGAAAGTAAATGGAATAGTGCTGTTTCTTGAAAAGGGTGCTGGGTATGATGTTAGGCATGTTTCCCTGCTTCTGTACAGGGCATTGCTGAGAATCAATCTCATCCTCTGTCTGTAGGTATGATGCCCAAAACTAAAAATAATCACAATGGCCTTTGAAACTTTTCAAAGATGGTTCTCTATACACTGTCCTGTGATGAAGGCATTATGTTATGGAGGATTAACAGTTTAGTTCTGAGAATCAGAAATATTCTTGACTATATTAGAACTTAAGGAGAGTGTAAATGGTGAATACGTGACAGATAATTTGTCTCGATTGGGAGAATACAACTGGGGAAATAATTTGAAAAATAAAACAGATTCTGAGGAAGGTTCACTTGACCTGAAACATTAATTCTAATTTCTCTTCATAGATGCTGCCAGGCTGCTGACCTTTTCCACTAATTTCTGTATTTCTTTAGGAGTAAGACACATTCATTTTAATATAGATGTTGTGAAAACCACAAGACTTGTTATTTTTAAATTATGCAGGCACATATAAACATGTCTTTAAATCAAGTCGGCCCTTTTGTTGCTCAGGAAATGACTCTATGTATGACAGCAGCAATGATGCGCCAACATGGAGCAGGGAATGTGATGGAAACTAATAGCTCGGACAATGTTCAAGAGGACCTCACATGTTCATGTTTGGGGGTTGGATAGCATTATTGCGCGATTCAACTCAGAGAGGGGAAAAGAAACACAACCCACCTGAAAAGCAACAGCCTATCGCTCCCTCTCTATTTCCCTGTTCCTCATCGCATCAATGTATGAGAGCTGAAAACGCACCAATCATCTTTACCACTCATAGAGGATTCATGATGAGGATTAATTGGAATCTCCCACTGCCTGTAGCAAAGGGAATTCAGCCAAATCTATCAGTTCCAGGAAATAATCCCATTGTCAACAACTTGTCCAAGCAGAATAAATTTGGAAGCAGAATAACCTTTGGGACAATCTCTCACATTTTTCCTTTTATCATGAGTTCAACTGTTGCGTGGACAAAGTTCTTTCAAATTAATATTTCAGCTTGTCATCAAATATACGTGTGTGTGTGCGTGTGTGTGTGTGTGTGTGTCTGTGTGTGTGTGTGTGTGTGTGTGTGTGTGTGTTTCTTCTTTGCATCATAGTTTGAGTAAAATTGGTTTGGTCATAAATGTGTCATTTTAGCAGATTCAAGAAAACTGTCTGACTCTTTCCTTACACTGACCCTGACCCAGTCTGAGACCTATATTATCAGCCACATCACCAACCTGGCTGCATTTAAAATTTGTAGTGATCAGGGGAGAGGTGGGACTAGAAAAGGAAACAGTGACCCGGCAAGCCAGTGTGCCAGAGACCAGTGAGCCTGACATGAGAGCTGGATAAGTTGTGGGAGGGGATTCTGAGGGATAGGATTTACATACATTTGGAAAGGCAAGAAGTGAATAGGGATAGTAAACATTGCTTTGTGCAGTGTAAATCACGTCTCACTAACTTGATTATTTTGAAGAGGTGATAAAGAAGGTTGATGAAGGCAGTGTGGCAGACACTTTCCAAATCGGCTTCAGGAAGGTGTTACATAACATTCCGAATGGTAGACAGATTAGTCATGGGTAATCACATGGGATCCAGGGGGAGCAAGCCAATTGAATTCAAAATTGGCTTGAAGGCAGGGGATTGTTTTACAGACTGGAGACCAGTGACCAGCCGTGTGCTGCAAGTATCAGTGCTGAGTTCCCTGCTTTCCATCATTAATATAAAGGGTTTGGATGTGAATATCAGAGACATGGTTAGTAAGTTTACAGATGACATCAAAAAGTGGTGCCGTGGACAGTGGTGAAGTTTATCTCAGAGTGCAAAGGGACATTGATCAGATGGGCCAATGGGCCAAGGAGTGGCTGATGGAGTTTAATTTAGGTAAATGAGAGGTTTTGCGTTTGGTAGAGTAAAGCAGGGCAAGACTTTGTGCCCCACACCTCAGGAAGGACATACTAGCCCTGGAGCATGTCCAGCGGAGATTCACACAGATGATCCCTGGAATGGTACGTTTAACGTATGATGAACGGCTAAGGATCCTGGGATTGTACTCATCAGAGTTCAGAAGGTTGAGGGGAGACCCAATAGAAACTTACAAAATAATGGATGGCTTAGAAGGGGTGCACGCTAGGAAGTTGTTTCTGTTAGGCAGGAGACTAGGGGAGACTAAGTTGTTTGTGTTAGGCGGGAGGAGAGCGAGAGCCAGACAGAGAGAGCGCCAGGAGGCTGTCGGGAAGGTAACATTTTTTATTCCCACTTTAAAAAGCTTACCTCGAGCGTGGGCCGTCTTCATGTCCTTGGGCAGGAAAAAGAGTGGAAGGGCGATAGTCATTGGGGATTCAATTGTAAGGGGAATAGATAGGCGGTTCTGCGGTGGAAAACGGGACTCCCGAATGGTATGTTGCCTCCCAGGTGCACGGGTCAGGGATGTCTCCGGTCGGCTGCAGAACATTCTGAAGGGGGAGGGTGAACAGCCAGTTGTCGTGTTGCATATAGGCACCAACGATATAGGCAGAAAACGGGATGAGGTCCTACAAGCAGAATTTAGGGAGTTAAGAGCCAAGTTAAAAAGTAGGACCTCAAAGGTAGTAATCTCAGGATTGCTACCAGTGCCATGTGCTAGTCAGTGCAGAAATGAAAGAACAGCTAGGATGGATGCATGGCTTGAGAGATGGTGTAGGAGGGAGGGGTTCAGATTTTTGGGACTTTGGAACCGGTTCTGGAAAACGTTGAACTATTACAAATTGGATGGTCTACAGCTGAGCCATACTGGAACCAATGTCTTTGGGGGTACTTTTGCTAATGCTGTGGGGGAGGGTTTAAACTAATGTGGCAGGGGGATGGGAACCAAATATTGGACAGAAAAGAGGTAGGAACGAAAGCCTGTAGGGAACTAGTTAATGGAGTCAGTGTGACTAAAGGGAACAGTTGTCGGGGAGCAGATGATGAACACAAAGGGACAGGTGGTCTGAGGTGCATTTGTTTTAATGCGAAAGGTGTAGTTGATAAGGCAGATGAGCCTAGGGCTTGGATCAGTACCTGGGAGTATGATGTTATTGCTGTTACTGAGGCTTGGTTGAGGGAAGAATATGATTGGCAACTAGTTGTCCCAGGATATCGATGCTTCAGTGGGGTTAGAGAGGGAGGAAAAAGGGGTGGACGAATTGCAGTACTTGTCAAAGACGATAACACAGCCGTACTGAAGGAAGGCCCCATGGAGGACTCAAGCAATGAAGCAATATGGGTAGAACTCAGAAATAGGAAGGATGCAGTAACAAAATTGGGGCTGTACTACAGGCCTCCCAACAGCGAGCATGAGATAGAGGTACAAATATGTAAACAGATAATGGAAAGTTGGAGGAGAAACAGGCTGGTGGTGATGGGAGATTTTAATTTTCCCAACATTGACTGGGATTCACTCAGTGTTAGGGGTCAAGATGGAGCAGAATTTGTAAGGTGTGTCCAGGAGGGTTTTCTCGAGGAGTATGTATGTAGTCCAACTCGGGAAGGTGCCATACTGGACCTGGTGCTGGGGAATGAACCTGGCCAGGTGGTTGATATTACAGTAGGGGACTACTTTGGAAATAGTGACCACAATTCCGTAAGTTTTACAATACGCATGGACAAGGATGGGAGTGGTCCTAAATGAAGAGTACTAAACTGGGAGAAGGCTGACTATACCAAGTTTCCGGAGGATGTGAGGAATGTAGATTGGGAGAAACTGTTTGAAGGTAAATCCCCATTTGGTGTGTGGGAGGCTTTTAAGGAGAGGTTGATTAGCATGCAGGAGAGACATGTTCCTGTGAAAATGAGGAATAGAAAAGGCAAGATTAGGGAACCATGGATGACAGTTGAAATTGTGAGACTAGCCAAGAGTAAAAAAGGAAGCATACATGAGGTCTAGGCAACTGAAGACTGGCGAAGCTTTACAAGAATATCGGGAATGCAGAGCGAATCTGAAACGAAGGATTAAGAGGGCTAAGAGAGGTCATGAGATATTGCTGGCAAACATGGTTAAGGAAAATCCCAAAGCCTTTTATTCATATATAAAGAGCAAGAGGGTAACTAGAGAGAGGATTTGACCGCTTAAGGACAAAGAAGGAAAGTTATGTGCTGATTCAGAGAAAATGGGTGACACTCTTAACGAGTATTTTGCCTTGGTATTCACCAAGGAGAGGGACATGACAGATGTTGAGGTTAGGGATAGATATTTGCTTACTCTAGGTCAAGTTGACATCAGGAAGGAGGAAGTGTTGGGTATCCTAAAATTCATTAAGCTGGAGAAGTCCCCTGGTCTGGATGGTATCTATCCCAGGTTGCTGAGGAAAGCGAGAGAGGAAATAGCCCGGGCCTTAACAAATATCTTTGCAGCATCTTTAGACACAGGTGAGGTCCCGAGGGCTGGAGACGTGGTAATGTTGTCCACTTGTTTAAGAAGGGCAGCAAGGATAATCCAGGAAATTATTGACTGGTGAGCCTGACATCAGTGGAAGGGAAGCTGCTGGAGAAGATACTGAGGGATAGGATCTATTCCCATTTGGAAGAAAATGGGCATATCAGTGACAGGCAACATGGTTTTGTGCAGGGAACATCATGTCTTACCAACTTAATAGTATTCTTTGAGGACGTGACAAAGTTGATTGGTGAGGGAAAGGCTGTAGATGTCATATACATGGACTTCAGTAAGGCGTTTGATAAGGTTCCCCATGGCAGGCTGATGGAGAACGTGAAGTCACATGGGGTCCAGGGTGTGCTAGCTAGATGGATAAAAAACTGGCTAGGCAACGGGAGACAGAGAGTTGTAGTGGAAGGGCGTTTCTCAAACTGGAGACCTGTGACCAGTAGTGTTCCACAGGGATCTGTGCTGGGACCACTGCTGTTTGTGATATATTTAAATGACTTGGAGGAAGGTGTAGGTGGTCTGATCAGCAAGTTTGCAGATGACACTAAGATTGGTGGAGTAGCAGATAGTGAAGGGGACTGTCAGAGATTACAGCAGAATATAGATAGACTGGAGAGTTGGGCAGATAAATGGCAGATGGAGTTCAATCTGGGTAAATGCAAGGTGATGCATTTTGAAAGATCAAATTCAAGTGCGAACTATACAGTAAATGGAAAAGTCCGAGGGAAAATTGATGAACAGAGAGATCTGGGTGTTTCAGTCCATTGTTCCCTGAAAGTGGCAACACAGGTCAATAGGGTGGACAAGAAGGCATATGGCATGCTTTCCTTCATTGGACGGGGTAATGAGTGCAAGAGTTGGCAGGTCATGTTGCAGTTGTATAGGACTTTGGTTTGGCCACATTTGGAGTACTGTGTACAGCTCTGTTTGCCATATTACCAAACGAATGTGAATGCTTTGGAGAAGGTGCAGAGGAGGTTCACCAGGAAGTTGCCTGGTATGAAGGGTGCTAGCTATGAAGAGAGGTTGAGTAGATTAGGATTATTTTCATCAGAAAGACAGAGATTGAGGCGGGACCTGATTGAGGTCTACAAAGTCATGAGGGGTATAGACAGGGTGGGTAGCAAAAAGCTTTTTTCCCAGAATGGGGGACTCAATTACTAGGGGTCATGAGTTCAAAGTGAGAGGAGGAAAGTTTTAGGGAGATATGCGTGGAAAGTTCTTTGCACAGAGGGTGGTGGGTGCTTTAAATGCGTTGCCAGCGGAGGTGGTAGACGCAGACACGTTAGCGTCCTTTAAGATATATTTGGACAGGCATATGGATGGGCAGGGAGAAAATGGACCCAGACCGTTAGAAAATAGATGACATGTTAGACAGAGGATCTTCTGGATGTGAGTGTGCTCGCTGAGCTGGAAGGTTAGTTTTCAGACGTTTCATCGCTATTCTAGGTAACATCATCAGTGAGCCTCCGATGAAGCGCTGGTGTTATGTTCCACTTTCTTTTGATCTGTTTCGGTTTCTTTGGGTTGGTGATGTCATTTCCTGTGTTGGTGATGTCATTTCCCGTTCGTTTCCTCAGAGGATGGTACATTGGCTCCAAATCAATGTGTTTGTTGATGGAGTTCCGGTTGGAATGCCATGCTTCTAGAAATTCTCGTGCGTGTCTCTGTTTGGTTTGACCCAGGATGGATGTGTTGTCCAAATCAAACAGGACAATTGGACAATCAAATGGACAAACAGGCAGAAAGCTAGCCACCAGGGTACATGAACATCAACTAGCCACAAAACGACATGACCCACTATCACTAGTATTCTTACATACCGATGAGGAAGGACACCACTTTGATTGGGACAACACATCCATCCTAGGACAAGCCAAACAGAGACATGCACGAGAATTCCTCGAAGCATGGCATTCCAACTGGAACTCCATCAACAAACACATTGATTTGGAGCCCATCTACCATCCTCTGAGAAAAAGAACAGGAAATGACATCACCAACACAAGGAAACCTAAACAGATAAATAGAAAGCGGGACATAACACCAGTGCTTCATCGGAGACTCACTGATGATGTTACCTAGAATGGTGACGAAACGTCTGAAAACTAACCTTCCAGGTCAGCGAGCAAAGTCACATCCAGAAACTCAACTTGAGCTACAAATCTTCTCAAAACTCGCTAACAGATGATCTTGATTGGCGTAGGCTTGGAGGGCCGGAGGGCCTGTTCCTGTGCTGTAATTTTCTTTGTTCTTTGTTCTTTGACCCATGGGCACTGCCTTAAAATTAGAGGCGACAAATTTTAAACTGAAATGAGATGAAATTTCTTCAGCCAGCGAGTGGTGGGCTTGTGGAATTCATTGCCACTGAGTGCAGTGGAGGCCAGGACGTTGGATGCCTTCAAGGCAGAGATCGACAAATTCTTGATCTCACAAGGAATCAAGGGCTACAGGGAGCGTGCAGGGAAGTGGAGTTGAAATGCCCATCAGCCATGATTTAAAAGGCAGAGTGGACTTGATGGGCCAAATGGCCTTACTTCCACTCCTATGTCTTATAGACTTCTGGTCTTATACAGTTAATGTTGGGGCCCTGGGGACTGTTGCTGAATAAAGAGACCTTGGCTGCACTCACATAGTTCCTTCAAAGTGGAGTAGCATGTGAGACAGGGTAGGGAAGGACACATTTGCCATGATTGCCCTAATCAGTCAGGGCATTGGGTATAGGGGTTGGGATGGCATGTTGCTCCTGTACAAGACATTGATGAGGTCACTTTAAGAATACTGCACACATATCGATTGGCTCTGCTAAAGGAAGAAAGTTGTTATTTTTGAGAGGGCGCAGAAAAAAGATTTACAAGGATGTTCCTCGACTGGAGGGTTTGAACTGTAGGGAGAGGCCGAATAGTTTGAAAGGTTTTCCCCTGGAGTGTCAAAGCCTGAGGGCTGACATGACAGATTTTTTATAAAATTTCAATTCCATGAATATTCTGAATAACCAAGGTCCATTTCTCAGGGGGAGGGGTGGCCAAAAGTCAAGTGCTAAGTTCAAAGCTGAGAGGGGAACAACTTCGAAGTGAACTTACAAAGATCAAAAAACAAAGAAAATTCAGCCCTCCAAGCCTGGTCAAGCCCAGGCAGGTGGGACTAGGATAGTTTGGGATTATGTTTGATATGGACTGGTTGGACTGAAGAGCTGTCTGACCCTGTAATTCTTTCACTAGCTCTATTCCCACCTCCATGTATTCTCTGGGGCATACCAGAGCAAAGTACCAAACTTCAGATCAATTAGTTTTGAGCAATTCCTCTTTATTAATTCTAATCTCGCACAGTTTCTCATTTTCACAGTCACTGTCCTGTAGAATTTCTGGAAGGTTTTCTGTATCATCTTCTGTGGAGACAGAATTAATGTATTTCACTCAACAGTGGGTCAGTGGGGTTGGGGTGAAGAGAGACGGCCTCTGTCACCAAGTGAATACATCGGAGCACTGCACTTAGGAGATGATGGACATGGCACCCACTCCTGCTCGGAGAGTTCTAGAATCTAAACAGTTCAGTGAAACTGTCATTTGATGACCATCGATGGGTTATGCTGAAACCAGTGACACAAAGCCGTGACCACCTCATTTTCGAATCAATCTGTCTTCACACTTTGCAACTGGCATAGGTCCAGGTAGAGACAAGAATCAGTCTCCAGTCAAAATTTTAGTAACTGCAAGTGTGTCCAGAAGAGAACTGCAACTGGAAAGGAGCAGATTATGATTTATTTATAAACAGCACTGAGGCAGAAGTGAAGACTGGGGATATTATTGGTGATAAAGTGAATATTATGATACAGATCAGCACAGGGCAAAATGGGCCAAAGGTGGCTATGAATACTTTTCTTCATCCTCAGATGTTTGGAAGTGAAGCCATGGCATTAGAATTGAGTTTGTGACTGATAGTGAATACAATAGTTTCCATCTTTGTCAAATACAGAAAATAGAAGTCGAGGTGCTGTTCACAAAGTCTTACAGAATTAATAAATGGAAAGACACAGAGAAACTTACCAGGAACACCAACAAAAGTGAGAATGAGACAGTAACCTGCTTGAATAATTATCAGGACAGCTTCTATTCGCAATGTTAATCGTATCCAATTGAATGTAAGCCAGTCAAGGCCATCAGATAAACTCCTGTCCATTATTGGAATATTCCAATCTATTCCTCTCAAATTCTGGTGCGTTGTCGTAACTTTCCACTCCATTGTTCTCACATTCTGATCCAATATTGGAACATCCCAATCTGCTGGTCACAGATTCTGATCTCGCTCCTCTCTGGAACTGCTGATCACAATCGTATTGAGGATGACACAGCCACTGATACTATTTGATAACACATTGAAAGAAACCACTTATTAATAGAAGCGGGAAACCCTCCAGTGACACAGTCAGTATCCATGGGGACAGACATTAATTTGATTCACGGAACAAACAGTTCCAGTTAACCCCTTTCACTACAACACTTTAAATGTAACATAAATACCTGTTCTGGGTGGGAAGTTGACATTGCCTGCTATTGGTCTTTGTGCTCATCTCCAATTACTCTCACACTATTAGACATAAAGGGGAAAGGTGAAGATTTCTTTTCACAGGCTCGATGACTCTACTGTGTTATCCACATGAGGCGTTCGGTGCAACCACATTCCTAAGAGCCATTCAAGAGGTTGTCACTGCGCTGAAGCCTCCTCCACTATAAGTGCCAATGTAAGCCCTGTCTCTGGACACAATTGCCCTGAAGAAAGACAGGAAATGCTGAACTTTCCTCTCATTTCCCTGGTAAGGCAACATTTTATCTTTAACACAATACATTCAATAATTTGCCTCTAAAGTTGCAATCATTTTTTCACGGTTTATACACATTTTCTTTCCCGTTTCCTTTGGCCTTAGCTTAAAAGTTAGCATTACATTTCCAATTGCTGTATTTATTGGGATTAAAGAGTCAGAGACAGCATCTATGTGACTGGTTAGCAACCAGAAAGGAATTGGAGAATAGGAAATGCAGACTGGGCAGGAGTAAAGCGATATCCCCCAGACACCAATATCTTCTTATAGTCAGAATAAAATAAAGTGCAGAGAAGGAAAAAGAATATCCTTGTCTAAAGGAATGGCGAGTGACGATGTAAACAAAACACAATAGTTTGGAATAGAGGAGAAATGATTTGATATGTACTCGGTCAGTGTGTGCAGATAGAAAAGACTGTTCAGGTATGCACAAGACATGCAGAGTTAATAATTGAGACATAGTTCACAAAATATGATGCAGACGATGTACGAAATTTATAAAACATTTAAACATTGTTTGATTGTCAGCTGATGTGTTCTGTTCCCATTCTCTCAAGAATTTCCCCTCTCTGGGTTTCCATGCTCTCCTCTCTCATTCTTATCAGTTTGTCTGTTATAAATTCCTGCTGCGTGTGTCCCACCTTATTTCAATTAATTAACACACGACACGGAAACAAATATACTGACCTGCTGGGTTCTGTCAATGGCTGGCGTCTGTCATATTAGTGTAGATAAAAGTTCTGGCATCAGACAGAGAATGCGAACATATCACTCTGTTGCACATTCGTTATACTGAGCAACACAGCACACAGAAATTGCCAGAGTAGCGAAGTACATTTACTTCTGTCAACAATCTATTTTTCTCTATTTTTACACCTCTTAATCCATACTCCCTCTCTGTTTCAGTCTCCCTCTCTATTTATATCTTGTTAATAAATCCTCCAATAGTGCCCGGTATCACATCTCTCAAACCTCCCTCTTTCAGTTAGATCTGTTGCTCATTTGTGATTATAATTGAGGAACATCACCACAAAGGAGGAAGGAAGTTGCCAGAGTTGATAGGAAGGGAAGCCGAGCAGGGAAAACAGTGGAGCAGCAATGGCAGGAGTTTCTTGGGATAATTCGAAGGCACATTTTAAATTCCTCCCAAGGGAGAAGAAGCATACTCAGGGAGGACAAGGCAGCTGTCGGTAATACAGGAAGTCAGGGACAGCATAAGAGCAAAAGAGAAAGCGTTCAAGTGGTGAAGACTATTGGAAATCCAAAGGATTAGTAAGACTTGAAACTCCATCTTAGGGGAAATGATAAAAACAATAGGGAGGAGAAGATGAAATATGATGGCAAGCTTGTTAATAATATAAAAGAAGATTGCAAGAGGTCTTTAGATATATAACAAGGAAGAGAGGGAAACATGACCAAACACGGGACTGCTGGAAATGAGGCTGGAGTAGTTATGGGAAACATAGAAATGGTGGTGTATCTGAAGAGGGACTTTGCATCAGTCTTCAGGGTGGAAGACACCAGCAGCCAGCCAGAACATAAAGCGAATCAGAGGCAGAGGTAAATGAGGTGACCATCAGTAAGGAGAAGGTGCTGGGGAAGCTGAAAGATTTGAAGATAGATAAATTAACCAGATCAGATGGACTGTGCGCCATAGTTCTAAGGAGATAGCAGACAAGTTTGTTTGGCTTTGCTGGTGATCTTTCAGGAATCGCTGGAGTCAGAGAGGGTCCCAGAAGACTGGCAAATATCACCCCGCTGTTTAAAGAGAGAGAGACACAGAAATCAGGAAATTATAGGTGATGGGGCAATGAAAAATATTTTGAATAAGGCTGAGTGGATCCTTAGTTTTATGAGTAGAGATCCAGAGTATAAAAGCAGGGAAGTGGTGGAGTATATTGAAACAATATTTGATTAAGCTACAGCATGACAAGGGTTAAATTTATAAATCGTATTACAAACAGAAGACTTGAAAGTGCAGTTGAAATGAAGGAAATCGGTTTAAAGCATACAGGAGCGCACATGACAAACAAATTGTTGCCCAGACCCTGTCGCTAAGGATGTCAGGAACTGCCTGTGAGTAAATTGAGTTTAAAAAAGTCTGAAAAGCACAATGAAAGCTGTTGCTGCAGAGGTCCCGATGTACAACAATGTCATCAATATTGAAGATGAAATAAAGCCGGTTATTTGAAAAGATCGCACTTATTCCTCCTTCCTCAGCAACCCAAAACACACCTTCCAGGAGAACCAGCATTTCACTTGCACTCTTTCAATCCAGTCTACTGTCATTGCTGCTCACAATGCTGCCTGCTTTACACTGGCAAGACCAAAGAGAGACTGCTTTGCCAAACACTTCCACTCTGTCTGTAGGAATAAACCTAACCTTCTTGTTGCTTCCAATTTCGATACTATACCTTGTTCTCATGCTAACGTTTCGATCCTGGGTTCCTGCAAAGCTTCAACGCAGGGCATCCCAAGCTCGAGTTACACCTCATTTTACGCTTTGAGCTTTCTAGCTTGTAGGCTTTAATATTCAATTCCATAACTTCACAGCCTGACACCATTGGGAATGTTCTCCATTTTTTGTACGTTCTCCCTCCCGGCGTCCGTGTGACCTTGTCATGTTTGTTTAACTTGCACTCAATGGAAAGAAACCATCTTCCCCCATTCACACCTGCATTTACTCCCATTTTGCATCTGTTTCTCTTTCACCACAACTAAATGTCCATTTGTCTTTTGCACTGTACACCACACCCTCTGTTTTCTGTCACTCCTCCTGCACATCTGTCAAGGTACTTTTTCAATCCTTTTCAGTTCTGAAAAAGGCTCACGCTGGACTTGAAATCTTAATTCTGTTTCTCCATCTCCACAGATGCATCCAGACTTGCTGAGTTTCTCCAGAAATGAATCAGCACAAAATAAATTTTCAACAAAACATAGAACTGTGGACACTGGAAATCTGAAACAAAAACAAAAATTGCTGATGAAACTGAGAGCTTTGAAGAAGTGTCACCGGATCTGACAGATTAACTTTGCTTTCAATCCACAGATGCTGCCAGACCTGCTTAGTTTCTTCGGCAATTTCTATTTTCAAATAAATTCCAACAGTGTGTGTCAAAGCTGCACAAACGCCCTGTCCAACATGGAGCATCATACACTGGGAAGTGAATGGCACAGCAAGGTGCACTAATTCATTGGTTAAGGCTGGCATCACTGGCACTACAGAGCACTTCATCATGGTCAGGCAGATAAACAGGGAGAAGCACATTCACTTTAAAAACAGAAGATTTCACTGGGGCAAGCGAAAAGATTCAGATGAATATGTTAAATGTGCTTTGAGGAATGTGACAAATTGGAGGCGTGACATCACTCTGAGAAGAATAAGAACATTAAAATAGAAGTGTTACCACATCAGAACCCACAGTAGGTCACTGAGTACAGGAGCGATGGGGACTCGGACTGAACTGGGGGACAGGCAGTACAATTACATTGCACATATTGCAGCTCAAACCTGGGCATTCATGTGGTGATGTAAACCACAGCAACAGCAGCAGCAGAATTGTGTTCAACCACAATCTGGAACTTTTTGTCCCAGAGAATCCCTCAGTCTATGGTTACCATGAAGCTGATCAATGGTTCAGTGACAAATGCAGGCAAACACGCCAGGGTCAGAACCATCTGAACCTAAACTGATGCCAGCCCATTATAAATGCCAGATTTGGCTGCTTGCATTCCAAACAGCAGAACTAACCCATTACAGACAGGGCAAAGTGATTGCATGACCAACAGACCAGAAGTCCTGCCACAACCAGTCATAAATGGTGATTGACAGTTAAACAACTCCCTGGAGGAGAGGGCTCCACAAATATCCCCATCCGAAACAATGGAACAGCCCTCCACATCAGTACAAAAGTCAAGGATGTAGTATCTGCGCCATCCTCAGCCAGAAGTATTGAGTGGATGACTTAGCTCACCCTCGTCATGATCTCCTACAAAATCACAGATGCCAGTCTTCAACAAATTCAATTCACTGCACATGATACCAAGAAAAAGATGATAAACTAAAGACACGAAGAAGATAACTGGCCCTGTCATGATCCCCTACAAAATCATAGATGCCAGTCTTCAACCAATTCAATTCACTCCACATGATACCAAGAAAAAGATGATAAACTAAAGACACGAAGAAGATAACTGGCCCTGTCGCCGTTCCTGCAATGGGACTGAAGGCTTGTGCTGCACAACAAGCCGTGCCCCTGGGGAAGCTGTTTCATTCCAGCCCCAACTCTGACACCTACCTGGCAATGTGGACAATTACTCAGCTGAGCCCAGTCCCCTAAGAGGAGAATAGTTACAATCTGACCAACTGCCACACCCTCAGTCTCATCAAGATCGTCGAATTGTTGGAAGTTGTTTTTGACAGAGCTGTCAAGCAGCACAGAAATAACCTGCTCAGTGTGGTTTTTGATGGGTCCCCATGTGGAGATGTTGCTGTTGTGGATATATCATTAGATTACTAATCCCGACCAGGCTAATGCTTTGGCAGCCAAGGAATGTTAAGACAATGAACAAAAGACCAAAATTTCAAATCTGATGTCAGTAAAAGTGGGCCTTGAAACCAATATCGATTGTAAAAACCAATGTGCTTTAACAATGTACTTTCAGAATGCAAATCTACTGTGCTTTCCTGGTATGTCCTAAAAGTGACTCCAGACCAGTGTTGAACTCTTCAATGGTCTCTGAGACAGGACAGGCTGCAACATTACCTGCCAATTTTTATACTCAATGCCTAGGCCAATGATGGTTGGCATGTCGTATGCCTTGTTGACGACCTTTTCTACCTGCGTAGCCACTTTCAGTGACCTGTGTACCTGGACACCCAGATCCCACTGCCCATGAGTGCTCTTCAGGGTTCTGCCATTTACTGGATATTTTCCAGCTGGATTAGACCTTCCAAAATGCATTACCTCACATGTTTCCACATTGAACTCCATCTGCCATCTCTCTGCCCAAGTCACCAAGCTATCGATATTCAGCTTTGTCCTTTGACAGTGCTCATCGCTGTCCGCAATTTCAACAATCTTTGTGTCATCAGCAAACTTACTAATCAGACCAGTTATATTCTCCTCCAAATCATTTATATATATATATATATATATATATATATAGCAAAGGTCCTAATACTGATTCCTGAGGAATGCCACACTTTTGATCTCAATATGACCCAAACTATCTACACACCCTTCCCCAGACTCATCATCCACCACATCGTTCTCTATGGTAAATACTGACACAAAGTTCTCATTTAATACCTCGCCATATTCCTCTGGCTCCGCATGTAAATTCCCTTCCCTGTCCTTGAGTGGGCCATCCCTCTGCCTGGCTACCCTCTTGCTCTTTGTATGTATATATGGGATTTTCTGTAATCTTGTTGGTCAATGACTTTTCATGACCACTTTATAGCCGCCCTGTCTCCTCGCTTAAATTTCTTTAATCTTTCCTTATATTCCACCCTCGAGTCATATATTCCCAGCCTCCTAGCCTCAATAAATACTTTCTCTTTCTTTCTAATTAAGCTCACAATATCTCCCATTATTCAAGATTCCCAAAACTTGGCGTACTTTCCCTCATCCTTACAGTAATGTACTTGTCCTGAGTTCCCAGCAACTTACACTTGAAAGCCTCCCACATACCAGATGTGAAATTGCCCTCAAACATCTGTCCCAATCTACATTCTTCAGTTTCGGCCTAATATTGTTATAATTAGCCTTTCCCCACTTTAGCACCTTCACTCGATAACTACAACTATCATTATCCATCAGGACCCTTAAACTTACTGAATTGTGATCACAGTCTTTGAGCTATTCCCTCATTGAGACATCGACCACCTGGGCAGGTTCATTCCCAATACTAGGTCCAGTACGGCCCCTTTCCAAGATGGACTGTCTACATTGTGTTTCAAAAAGCCCTCCTGGATTCTCTTGACAAACTCTGCCCCATCCGAGCCCCAAGCACTAAGTGAGTCCCAGTCAATGTATGGGAAGCTAAAATTACCCACAATAGCAACGTTGTACTTTTACATCTTGCCAAAGTCTGGCTACAAACCTGTTCTTCTATCTCCTGCTGACTGTATGAAGGCCTATAGTAAACCCCAAACATTGTGATTGCACCCTTCCTGTTCCTGAGTTCTACCCGTATTGCCTCGCTGTATGAGCCATCCGAGGTGTCCTCCCATGGTACAGCTGTGATGTTCACCTTAGCAAGTAGTGCAACTCACCCAACCATTATCTACCTGCCTCAATCCTGCCTGAAACACCTGTATCCTGGAACGTTAAGCGATCAATCCTGCCCCTCCCTTAACCAAGTCTCTGTAATAGCAACAAAATCACAGTTCTCAGTACTAATCCCAGCTCTAAGTTCTCCTGCCCTACCTGTTACACTTCTTGCATTGAAACAGGTGAACTTCAGTCTACTAGATCCGCTTTGATTAGCAACTACACCCAGTTTGTTCTTTCTCTGAGTCTTACTGGCCCTATTTCTCTAGTTCCCTTTCAGTCCATTCACTTTGCATTGATTCCCACACCCCCGCCAAGCTAATTTCAATCCTCCTGAGTGACACCAGCAAACCTCCCAGCCAGAATATACACCTATCCTTTTCAAATCCCAAAACATCAACTTTCCTGAACCTTTGATACTGCCTGGCCTGTTGTGATCATCCAACTCTACACCTTGTTATCTCAGATTGCAGCATCGGCAGTTCCTACTATCTCTGAGGAAGTTCTGGAATGAAACCAGTTCACTTGATGGCCATTGTCAGTACTGGCCTCTCCCTAGTGCATACAGGGCGCACTCTCTCAGTGTTGAAAATGCCTTCCTCTCCTTAGTTTATTTTTCTGGCTGATAAACCGTTATATCTCTGTACGGTCACAATGAACTGAAATTTTAATGTGCCCACACTGAATAGAAGCAGTTGACAATGTAATTGCACAATTTTCTGTACCACAGTCACAGTAACAGCAACACCACTATTGCTGCTGGAGTTGACAGGGGATGTTGGGGATGAGATGGCCTTGTGGAATTATTTCTGAATACTAATCCAAGGATCCAGGTAATGACCCACACCCCAATTCAAATCCCGCCACAGCAGATTGTGGAATTTGAATTCATTGAAATACCTGGAATGATGAAACTATTAAGCCATCATTGATCATTGGGAAAAAAAAAACACCTGGCTCACTAATGGCTTTCAGGGAAGGAAATCTGCCATCCTTACCTGGCCTGGCCTACATGTGACTCCAGACCAACAGCAATGTGGTGAACTCTCAACTGCTATTTGGAATGACCAAACCAGCCACTCAGTTATATCAAGCACCACAAAGCCTCACAGAAATGACACAGCACAGACCTATTTACAGCAATATACAGCATGTGTACGGTAGAGATGCAAGAAAAAAGCTCACAAACACCTTCTCAAGGGCAACGAGGAAAGGGAAGTAAATGCTGGCCCAGCCAGTCACACCCACAAACCATTAATGCATAAAGAAGATGACCACATTCAGGAAAGACAGACTGAGGTGACACAGCTTACTTTCAGCAGGGACTTAGAAGTACATCGACATGGGCATGGTATTCAGGAATATGGGAAAAGGCAAAAAAAGTAATTAATTCCACATTTTATTTCCATCCGACCTGATCATCAACAATCCCCTTTTTTGCTTGTATTTTTCTCTCGCTGTCTCTTTCTCAATTTATTCAACTCATTCCTTCCCCCTTCAAAACAAATATCCCTGTCACCAGCATAAATCACAATCTCTGCCAGCAGATTTCAGTTCTGATGTTTGTTCAGTCGACTTGAAATGTTAACTCCATTTTTATTTCATCAGAGACTGCCAAACTGTTCACTTTCCTCAGCACTGTTCACTTCCTCAGTTTTATTTTTGTTTCAGACCTCTGACATATTTCTTTCTTTGGTTTTACTGTTTTTTTTCAAATAAATTTCATGGTATGACAAAATCATTGGCAAAAGAAGCATTTAATGCCCATCATTAATTACCTTCAGCTGTGACCATTCTACACGACAGTCTGAAGCCAGAAACGTTTTGTGGGTCTGAATTCACACTTAATTCACCCCGGGTAATAACGTTAGATTTCTTTACCAAAGGAGATCAGTGAAATGAGATAGGTTTTTTGACAAATTGCTGCTGGTTTTATGGTTGCTATTAGTTAAATTGGCCATGGTTGCAATTCTTATCATTAGAATGAAAGTCCTACCACCAATTGTGGTAGGATTTGAAACAATACCCGTAATAAACAATGTAATAACCAGTGTCTCTGCATTACCTGCTGAGTGACTTAACTACTCTAATATGGAGTCCCTATCGTTAGTTACTTTGAAAGCAAGAACAAGGGTGTGATCAAATTATTTGTAACTTGGAAGACTGGTCAGAAGACAGCTGGAAACATAAAGCCTGAATTTTACCAAGGCATAGATAATGGTTTATCCAGCCACAGCACAGAGGCAGAGCGGGAGATTGCAGATATTATGGAGCTGGTGTTGGACAAATTTGATGATGGAAACAATAGTAAGACATAAATCAAAAAAGGCCCTCAATGTTGTGAACAAGCCTTGTTCTCAGATGCTTGCGAAGGATGAGTCTGAAATTCATGGACAATGAAGCGAGGTTTTAATTGAAACTGAAGATAATTGTTTCCATCTTTTCCAAATACAGGTAACAGAAACGGCAACAAAGTTGTATATGCATTGCGGCAGTAGTGACTGGACAGAGATAGAAAGGCTTACCAGGAACACCAACAACAGCGAGAATGGGATAGTAACCAGCCTGAATAATCATCAGTACACCTTCTATTCGAAGTGGTAACGTTGACCAAGATGCAGTAAGAAAAATAAGACCCGAGGATAAACCCCTGCCCATTGTTGTAACATTCCAGTCTATTGGTCTCAGATTCTGATCCATTGTTGTAACATTACAGACTATTGTTCTGAGATTCTGATCCATTGTTGTAACATTCCAGTCTATTGCTCTCAGATTCTGATCCATTGTTGTAACATTCCAGTCTATTGTTCTGAGATTCTGATCCATTGTTGTCACATTCCAGTCTATTGTCCTCAGATTCTGATCTCTCCACCCCCTCTTTCTGCAGCTGCCGATCCCTGTTAGGGCTGTCACTGATGCTCCCGCTTATACTATGGGATAAGACATAGAACAGAGCGCCTTAGTTATAGGAGAGGGAAAGCTTTCTGTGACGCAGTTAGAATCCATAGAGACTGACATCAATCATAGTCACTGAACAAATAGTTCCAGTTAACCCCTTTCTTTACACTTTCAGTGAACCTTTGGTTCACAGTTGAAACTGGGCTGGATTGGATGTTCACATCATTGTCTATTTGTTGTATATTCCATCACCAATTGCTCTAAAGATGTATGTGGTGAGGGAGAATGATGGATGTTTTCATTTTTCAGGTTAAGTGGCTCTCCCTTGTTGTCCACGTGCAATGCTGTAACCACCTGCATCAATACACTATCCCCCCCCCCCAGCAAAAAAAGACAAGCAAAATGTCATTACTGTGCTGATTGTACAAAAAAAATGCTGAGCAAAATTGGGTTGGCCTTCTCACTCCTGCAATAAAACAACATTGTATGTTGAAGATACAAAGTTCTTCATTGCGGTTTATGTGCTTTAAAGCAGTAACATTTACATTTCTTGATTCAATTGACTAAAACTAAAATCAAATGTGGTGCGTACAATGATGCTGTTCATGAAAGCCCATGGACTAAAGAGCCAGGGACAGAATGAATGTGACATTGGTTCAGAGACAGAGAGGAATGGGGGCAGTGGCTGTAGTGACTGGACGGGAGCACAGTGATATCCCAATGTCACCAGTATTTGGCTAGCACTTATTCTGACAGATGGAAAAAAATGTAATGCAGAGCAAGGAAAGAGATTATATTTGGGAGATGGAATGCCAAACAACAATATGAACACACCATGATAATTTTAAATGTAATAGGAAACTATATTTGATGTAAACACTGTTTAATCATGGTGTATGCAGAATGATAAAATTGTTCATATACGCACAGGATATTCAGAAATAAAAGCAGACAAAGATTTCAAAATAACAAGCTTTAGAGCTGGATGAACACAACAGGCCAAGCAGCATCTTAGGAGCAGAAAAGCTGACATTTTGGGATTTCAAAATGTTAGGTGTATAGGGATTTTACAGGATAATGATAGTAGGGATATAGTTCACTGCCAGCTGGTGTAGAGATGATGGGCTGAGTGACCTCCATCTTGCTGTAATTATTCTGAGATTTGTATGAAAAGGCTTCAGAGCCTAAGGGGAAACACTTTCAGTGACGGGCACAGATTGTGCCATCATGAGTAACCTATTTCTGTTGTCTCATGAAGTGCAGCTGCCTTGGAAATTTACTTTCAATCAAAATCAATTTCCTGAAATTCCTGCATTGAGGATGATATTCACAGAATATTTTTAATAAAGAAACAGACACTGGTGTAATACACCTGTTGTCAGCCCAATGGCTCTCACGGAATCAGGGATGGACGATATTGTCCAAATATAACCAAGTTCAACATCTGGACCTATCAAGAAAAGCAAAATTCTGGAGATTAAGGAAACCTGAAATAGAAGTTAGTGGAGAAACACAATATATGAGGTAACATCTGGAGACAGGTTTTGAGTTAACAGATCTGGTCTGTAATGAATCTATTCTGAAAAAGTCATATTGCAGATGCTGCTAGACATGATAATTTTTATTCCAACATTTCTTTTCTTTCTTTTGGACTGTCACAATTTGTCTGATCTGAATCACAACAGTGAAGCTGCCATTTGAGTTGACCTTCAAGTATTTGTGAAAGGTCATTAAAGGAGACATTGCAAAGTTTCTTTAATAAAGATCCCAAGTTTCGATGGCATGTTACATTGAGATAAACTGCCATGAAAAGTTTGAACTCAGTGGCACTGATATCGCACAATCAGTCCTCTTATTGAAAACGATGTGGATCCTTAACTCAATGTCATACCGTGCTCCTGATTTCGCTGGGGTTACACTCATCCAGCAAAGTCTTACCTTTCTGAGACTTTGGGCTCAACTTTGAAAACATAAAATATCCTGATATTTTTAATAGGACGCACTCAACCATGGGTTTTAGCAGGCACTAGCAAAGGCTGAGTTTATTTGTCATCACCAATAGCTCTGGAGAAAGTAACAGTGAGCTGCCTTCCTGAAACACTTCCAATCCAAATGCTGCAGACATGCACACAGAGCTGTTTGTTAGGGATTCCAGGATTTTTTTTTCAATACATTATAGTCAAGGAACAGCAATTTAGTGCCTATGCAGGACGACAAGTGACTTGAATGACTACTTTCAGAGACTGATTTCCCCATTGTCGAGTCGAGGACATTACCAGTGCAGGATTGTCTCCAATTTGCATTGATCACATTTTTGTTCAGGGTCCACAATGCCACAATGAGTGAAGTAACATGGGTGGCATGGCAAGTTACTCTGATCTCACTTCAAATGATGTTGGA
The DNA here is from genome assembly GCF_030684315.1 of Stegostoma tigrinum. Lineage (NCBI taxonomy): Eukaryota > Metazoa > Chordata > Chondrichthyes > Orectolobiformes > Stegostomatidae > Stegostoma > Stegostoma tigrinum. The sequence goes on from NW_026728280.1 coordinate 115,228, forward strand.
ACATGAGCTAAAACACGAATGAGTGAAAGTACAGAACACTGTGCTCATTGTTCTCACAATATTCCAAAGCTTTTTTTTCGGTGCGGACTTCCGATTCTGTCAGCAGATGTTTGTCCTATTTGTGACGAGGCTAGTTGGTGTCTGGATTGCACTGCTTAGGAGCGTGGTTGAGGCAGGTAACATCCCAAACTTTAAAAGCATTTGGATCAGCATCTGGTGGTGTAATCTCAATGGGCCTTTTCTCAATTGTATGGTTCTGTGTGGGAGCAGCCATGAAAGGTCTGATGTATTCTGAAGTACTGGCCAATGGTACTTGTTTGTCTGTTCCATCAACTGTGCTCAGAATGTGTTTCAAAACAGCATCACTCAGACAGTATCAGCACTTACTCAGCCGAGGACAGCCCAGCTATCTCTGAAGACATACAGGATTTTTCAAATGGTCAGTGCAAGATTATTCCAGCTGTTTATCGCCATTATTTTAACGAAACCAATAAAATGGACACAGCTTTCCCTTCATTAGAATAAAATATTTTAGCTGTTATGGCGTCATTCCTAAAAGATGAATAAACTCCTTCTTCCCATGCACACACTTTGAGAATGTATTTGTTTTCCTGCCGGTTTTTAATCCCCACTCCACTCCACTGCTGTTTCCATGATCTGGTTCCATGTTCGTGCCACTCGAATATGCATTTCCAAAGAGAATGTTTCTGTTTGAGCCAAGATTGTGAATGCTTACAAACTAACAGATCATATTCCTCAGCACCGCTTCACAGTCCTCAGTTCCTGCAGTAGTCTATGTCGTTATTCCAAAATATGTGGCACCATTCAGGTTTAGCTGATGAATGGCTAACACGAACAGTTCTTCAGTGTTGCCGGTTAGGAATTATCTCCAACAGGAGGCAATCCAAAAGCACCACCTTGATATTCAATGAGATAATCAACTTCCAGTGACAAATATCCTGTGTGTAACTATTCATCAGAAATTCACCAAATCATAGAGTCAGAAAGTTGTGAAGAATGGAAACAGAGGCTTCAGTTCTCTTCATCCATACCAATTACATATCCCCAATAAATCTTGTCCTATTTGCTAGCTTTTGACACATATCCTTCTAAACCTTTCCTAATCACAGACCCATCTTTTCAAATGTTGTAATTGTACCAAACTCCATTACTTCTCCTTGCATCTCATTCCACACACTCACCTCCCTCTGTGTGAAAAAGTTACCCCTGAGATTCCTTCTAAATCTTTACCAGCTCACCTTAAACTCGCACCCTCTAATTTTGGACTCCCCCATCATGCTGAAAACACCTTGTCTAGATACCCTATCTATTCTCCTCCTGACTTTATAAATCTCAGTAAGGTCACCCCTCAGCCTTCGAATCTCCAGGCAAAAGCCTCTTCAGTTTCTCCCTGCAGCTCAAACCTTCCAACCCAGGCAACATTCTTATCAATCTTTTCTGAACCTTTTCAGTTTTCACAAAATCCTTCCAATAGCAGGGAGACGAGAATTGCATGCAATATTCCAAAAGTGGCCTAACCAGTGTACAGCCGCAACAGGACCTCCCAACAACTACACGCAATGCACTGGCCAATAAAGGCAAGTTGTACCAAATGCAACAGGAGTAGATTCCCAACTTTAAGGGCATTTAAATGGTCATTGGATAAACATATGGATGATAATGGAACAGTGTAGTTTAGATGGACTTCAGATTGTTTCACATTTCGGCACAACATCGAGGGCCGAAGGGCCTGTACTATTCTATGTTCTGTGTTAAATGCTTTCTTTACTATCCTATCTATCTCTGAATCAACTTTCAAGGAACCAAGTGCCTGCACACCAGGACTCATTGCTCAGCAATACTCCCCAGGGCCTTACCATTTAGAGCACAAGTGCTGCCCCAATTTGATTTCCAAAATGCAACATGTCAGATTTATTCAAATTAAATCTACCTACCATTCCTTGGTCCATTGTCCCATCTGATCAAGATCCCATTGTACTCTGAAGTAACCTTTTTCAGTGTCCACCACATTTCCAATTTGGCGAACTTCTAGCTGGAAGTTTTCAAGGTCAATTAATGCCGGTCTAGCTACACTAAAATCCCAAATGAATTAAAAAGGTCTGATTTTCCAGAAAAAATATTGATCTATAGAGCTAATTGCTGTCTTTGAGGTTGTGGGATATATTTGCAAAATGCAGTTCATGCATAATGTGAAAGAAATAGACAAATCACAGCTCAGGTGACAGATAATTAAAGATAACGCAGCATTTTTTGAAGCAGCTGGAAAGCACTCAAAATGCCACGCCTAGTGGGTGTTGACTTCAAGATAAGTGTGATTAATGTAGTTTTGTTTTTTTGATTGGAATAGACATGTTGATGTGAAGGTCCTGTTTTTATGCTGAATGGCTCTCTGACCTTAATTTTTGAAAACAGAAAAAGCAGTCTCACAATTTCCATAATACGTCAGCTTTTGTGCTCCTGAGATGCTACTTGGCCTCCTGTGTTCATCGAGCTTCACACTTTCTTATTTGGATTCTCCAGCATCTGCAGTTCCCATTATCTCTGATCACAATTTCCATATGTTGTGAGCATCAAGTGGTGAGGATTACAATCTCCAAGACCACACAGCATCCTGGCTTGAATCTATATCATTGTCCATTCACTGACACTTCTTCAGAATCCTGAAAGTCTCCATGAAACATATGTTAGTGTCCCTGGGTTTCACCATCATATTCTGAATGGAAATTAGACAGAGGCAATAAATGCTGGTCTTGCCAACAAAAGTCATCTCAACACTCCAAATAAAAGTAATCTGTACTATTAAAGACATATATTCAGCCCAATCTGTTTACTAAAGAAGTTTTATTGAGATTTTAACTTTGTTCTGTCTCTCTGATCTTGCTGAAAAACCATGAAGCTTTCCTGAGTATTTTCATAGTGTCGTTTAAAAATCATATTTGGAAGTTGTACCCATCATTCTGAAAGGCAGAGCCTTCGTGGCCATGTGAAAACTTGGATCAGGAGTAAGTGATTAGAAAAATCAAACCAAGTCCTCCATGCGGTGAGCTCTTGAATGATGTGGCCTCAAATAAACGTTCCTCTCCACCCCTTATAACATTGGTGTGTTATTCTCAGTCAAGAATCTGTCTGCCTCTCCCTTAGGAATATTCAATGATTTATCCTCCATCTCTCTCTGGAAAGATTTCCATAAACACACAATCCTTTGAAAGGGTAAAAGAAATAAGTCAACATTGTCTCAATGAAATATTCTCCAGTTTACAGTCCATCCACTGGTGGTAATCTCGTGCACAAATGGAAATAATGTTTCAGCATTCAACTTGAAAAGACTGCTTGGAATATTTTGCGTTTAAACAAGATGGTGTGTCATTCGCCTAAAGTCCAATAAATCCAGGGCCAGTCTGGTCATGATTTCCTCTGAAGATAAATACTTCTCACAGGAATCAGTTCGGTGAATCATCCCCGGATGGCTTCTGATTTCATCATGCACACAGCCTCATGCAGTCTCACCATTACCCTGGAAAAGTGGCCAAAAAGTGTCCTCTTCGGCCTTGAAACTGCTCGACCATGCCCTGCAGCAAACCAGGTACGACAGCCACATCACCTTCCTTAGTACCTGCCTACGGAACCAGATCATCCCCATTGGACTACAGTCCACATTCAAGCCTTCCCAACTTGGCCCCAAATGTGACAATGTCTACATCCAGAACATTAAGACACTTCAGAAGCATCTTTCCCTGTGACTCCTGAAACACACACTCGCAGAAATGCGATGGCAACTCCAGGCACTGCAATCCAGCCTACCCCAGCTCAGAGCCTCCCTCTCTCAGACCTGCAAAGGACCTCTCCTGTTTTTTTATTCTTCGTAGGATCCAGAACCTGAACTCACAATTCTACTCAGCTTCAGTGGAGACAAAAAACCGTAAGTACAGTAAACTTCCTGGTGCCTACCATCCAAAACGGGCAACCTACACCTCCCAAATCCCCAACCCGACACAAGAACTCGCCCAAAATGTGCCCGCCAGCTTTGGCCATGTGGCCACTCTCGGAGCAACTGGGGATGACGTCACATCCTCCGCCGCAGGATACACCGTTCCCGGGACAGCGAATGCCACCACCTCCATTTCCATGTCCAACACCATAGACACTGAGGACACACCTACCGTCAACGCAGCTGCCTCCTCCTACCCTGCTCCTCCCACCACCAGCGCAAACGGCACTCCGCCCACCACCGATCCAACTCCGCCCATGCCCATGCAACTCCACCCACAACCATCTCCGATGTCACTCCACCCACAGCCTCCACAGCTAGCAGCTCCAGAGGAGACAGAAACACTGAGCCCTGTCGAGTCTTCACCATCCCCACAGACCTCCCCCTTACTGAGGACAAACGATCAGTCCTCAGTAAGGGGCTCACCTTTGTCTCCCTTCACCCACACATCAATCAATACCGGTCACGCTTGGACATTGAGTAGGTTTTCCGCCGCCTCTGCCTCCATGCTTACTTCTCTAACCGTGAGCCTAACCCTCCCTCTACTGACTTCTTCATTCACCTCCAATGCACCCCCTCCTCCTGGGCACCATCCGAAGGTCCTCTACCCTCCCTCGACCTCTTCATCACCAACTGCCACCGTGACATCAAATGCCTCAACCTCTCCACCCCTCGCACTCACTCCAACCTCTTCCCTGCAGAACGTACAGCCCTCTGCTCCAATCCCAACTTCACCATAAAACCCATGGACAAGGAAGGCACAGTTGTGGTATGGTGCACTGACCTCTACATCGCTGAGGTTATACGCCAACTCTCCAACACCACCTCCTACTGCCCCCTTAATCATGACCCCACGCCCGACTACCAAACCATCATGTCCCAAACCATCCACAACCTCATCACCTCAGATGACCTCCCACCCACAGCCTCCAACCTCATCATTCCCCAACCCTGCAACGGCCACTTCTATCTCCTTCCCAAAATCCACAAACCTGCCTGCCCTGGTTGACCCATTATCTCTGCCTGCTCCTGCCCCACTGAACTTATCTCCACCTAACTGGAATTCATTTTTTCACCCTTAGCCCAGGAACTCCCTACCTACGTCTGTGACACCACCCACACTCTCCATCTCCTACAAAACTTACAATTCCCCAGTCTCCAACACTTCATCTTTACCATGGACGTCCAGTTCCTTTCCACCCGCATTCCCCATGCTTCTTCCTATCCCGCAGGCCCAACCAGTGCCCCAACGCTGACACCCTCATCCGCCTAGCCAAACTCGTCCTCACCCTCAACAACTTCTCTTTCAATTCCTCCCACTACCTACAAAAGGGGTGGCCATGGGTACCTACATGGACCCAAGCTGTGCCTGCCTCTTTGTAGGTTATGTGGAACAATCCCTCTTCCATACTTGCACAGGCCCTAAACTCCACCTCTTCCTCCATTACAGTGATGACGACATCCACGCCACCTCATGCATCCACGAGGAGCTCAAACAGTTCATTCACTTCACTGACACCTTCCACCACACCCTTAAGTTCACCTGGACCATCTCTAATGCCTCTCCCTCCTTCCTGAATCTCTCTGTCTCCATCTCTGGCAACCACCCAGAAACCAATATCCATTTCAAGCGCACTGACTCCCACAGCTACCTGTAATACACCTCCTCCCACCCACCTTCCTGCAAAAATGCCATCCCCTATTCCCAATTCTGCCGCAACTGCTCCCAGGTTGATGAGTTCCACCCCTGTACATCTCAGATGTCCTCGTTTTTCAAGGACGGCAACCTCCCCCCACTCAGTGGTTGAGAACTCCCTCGACCGCGTCTCCCACATTTTGAACAACTCATCCCTCACACCCCGTCCCCACCCTTGTCTGCTTTCCGGATGGACTACTCTCTCCGTGACTCTCTTGTCCGCTCCACACTCTCCTCCAGCCCCAACACACCCGGCACTTTTCCCTGCAACCGCAGGAAGTGCTCCAGCTGCCCCTACCCCTCCCCCCTCACCTCGATCCCAGGCCGCACATCTGATAATGTGCCAGACTGCATCCGCTGTTCCCATTGTGGCTCCGCTACATCGGAGAAACCAAGCGGAGGCGTGGGGACAACTTTGCAGATCACCCATGCTCGGTTCGAACTAAACAACTCCCCCTCCCATTCTACAAATGGCATGTCCATCCTGGGCCTCCTGCAGCACCACAATGATGCTACCTGAAGGTGACAGAACAGCAACTCATATTCCACTTGGGAACCCTGCAGCCCAATGGTATCAATGTGGATTTCACAAGCTCCAAAATCTCCCCTCCCCCACTGCATCCCAAACCAGCCCAGCTCGTCCCCACCTCTCTAACCTGTTCTTCCACTCACCTGTCCCCTCCTCCCACCTTAAGCCACACCCCCATTTCTTACCTACAAACCTCATCCTGACCGCTTGACCTGTCGTCCTTCCCGGACTGACCTATCCCCTACCTACCTCCCCACCTACACTCACCTTTACTGGCTCCATCCCTGCCTCTTTGACCTGCCTGCCTCCTCTCCACCTATCTTCTCCTACGCAGCAGCAGCTACGCACTGATGATGGCTTCTCGACTGGAGACGAAACGTTTGCAATTCATTTGCCAAACTCGGCGAACAAACCAACAGCCAACTACCTTCTCCTCTCTCCATCTTCGGTCCGCCTCCCCACTCTCTCCCTATTTATTCCAGAACCCTCTCCCCATCCCCCTTTTCTGAAGAAGGGTCTAGGCCCGAAACACCAGCTTTTGTGCCCCTGAGATGCTGCTTGTCCTGCTGTGTCCATCCAGCCCCACAGCTTGTTATCTCACACTCTCCAGCATCCGCAGTTCCCATTATCTCAAACCGGCGTATTCAGCTATGAAGCATGCGCACAGCTCATTGTGACTGTGAGCATGCGTACTGGGAGAGATATCCGGAATGAAATGGTCCTCCATGAGAGCCACAAGTGGTGAGTACAGGTTAAAGGGGAGGGCAGCTTCGGTGCTGTATTCCAGCAAGAGGGCTGCGTGATTGCTCAGTTTAGGTCTCAGGTCCCAAACAGGGGTCTTCCAGTACCGCGTTTAGTTTGCAGAGAGCCTCAGGCTTCCTCCCTGAAACAGGCCTAGACTGTCCTGTGAGCGGGAAAGTCCTGTCAGCTTTTACCCTGTCAAGCCACTTCAGAATGTGATTACAGCAATGAGAGGTGTTCTCAGTAAAGCAGAACTCCAATGTGCACTCACTGGTTCGAGGTCTTTCCATTGCGTATTGTGTTAGCACCCTCGCTGACTTTTGTTTTGAGTTTTTAAAAAGTCATTTTTGACTTGAATCTGAGAGTTGAACGGTGACGTCTGGACTGTGAGCAGCTATTGTGCTCCAAAAAATGCAAAATCAATTATTGGCTTCTGAGGCCAGGCCTGGAAGTCGATTGCAGGTTGTTTCTTATTGGAAAACTGTGTAGACTCTTTTGGCCATTAATAAGGTCCGCATCTGGGAACTGGTGCCAGCAAGTCTGGGAGAGAATGTTGTCAAACAGAAGGACTTTAAAACTGGGCCAAATGCACATCTTTGATGCTGAGCTAGCTGCTGGTGTGACAGAGGCTCAGAGAAAGACCACAGAGTGGAGGGAGAGAGCTGAACAGGGTGGGTCCGTGTGGTTTGGATATTGGGGTTATTCTTCACCCATCACCCCCCGACAAAATCCAGCCAGTTGTTTCTCTCATTGTCCCTCTTCCCCCACTTTACCCACTTCTGTACCTCCAGCCCCTATCCCACCCCTTGCTTCCCCCAGTATCAGCAAACTTCCAAAGATATTTCTGACATACTCTGTTACTTTTCTCAGGGCATTCAACAACTTGAAAACTGGATTGAAAATGAGAGACAGAGCAGCCACTGCAGAAGCTTCCAAAATCACACTGCACTTTCTTGAACTGCTGCAATCCACGTGGTGATGTAGCTCCCATGTTGCAAATTGGAAAGGAGTTGTAGGATTTTCATCCAGTGGTGATAAGGTCGTGCTGTTTTTTGTGTCTGTTGTTGTCATTTTGTTCTTATATTCCACCTTCAACAGAATAGAAACATAGAAAATAGGAGCAGGCGCAGGCCATTGTAGCTTTCGATCCTTCTCCGCTAGTCACTTTGATCATGGCTGATCATTCTACTCAGCCTCCTCCCACTTTAGAGCCAGTTCTTTTGATCCCTTAAGCCCCGACAACTATACATGTTATCGTCTTCTTGGAAACATCCAGTGTTCGGCCTTAACTGCTTTCTGTGGCAGCAAATTTCACAGGGTCACCAGTCTCTGTATTTTTTTAAAATTTCCTCATTTCAATTCTTCACAGCCGAGTCCATGCCCCTAAGCTCCAACTCCCTGGTCATTGATAACATCCTTCCTGTATTTACCTAGAATTTTTTTGGTTTCTGTGAAATCTTTCATCGTTCTTCTAAACTCCAGTGAATTTCATCCTAACCAATCCATCCTATCCTTATATGTAAGTCTTGCCATCCCAGGAATCAGTCTGATCAACTGTTGTGAACAGCCTCTGTAGCCAGAAATTCCTTCCACAGATAAAAATTCCAAATTTACACATACCATCCCAGGTGTGGTCTCACCAAGATCCTGTACAATTTCAGTAAGACATCCCTGCTCCTGTACTCAAACGCTCTAACTCTGCAGGTCAAAATACCATTTGCCTTCTTCACCCCCTGCTACACCTGCATGCTGACTGTCAGTGACTTGTGTTTTCCTAGTTTTGTAATCCAACTGGATAATCTCGAACTGAGACGCATTTCTCATTTAAATGATAAATTGATTGTATGAATACCTGGGATCCACCATGGACCACAGTTCCACACTGGGCACTGGTTGGCATACAAGAAATGACTGTTTATTCTGACTGTTTCTGTGTGCCAAACAGTTCTGTATCCCTGTGAATACCCAATCTCTCATGCTTTAAATTTACGTGCTAATCTCTTATGTGGGGAGTTTGAATGCCTTCTCAAAGCCTACATAAGCCACATCCACTGCCTTTTCAACTCTAAATGTTGCATTTTTGAAACATTCCGGCAGTTTTGTCCAACATGATTTCCCTTTCATAAATCCACACCAACCTAATTCTGTCACTGTTTTCCAGTGTTAGGCTAAGGTTCATAGTTCTCAGGCTTCTCCCACATCCCTTCTAAAACAAAGGGATAATATCAGCCACTCTCCAGTCATGTCACACCCACCCATATTTATAGATGATACGAATATTTCTGCAACCTCCTCCCTTACTTCCCACAATATCCTCAGATACACGAGATCAGGTACTGGAGATTTATCAATCTTTATATTTTCTGAGACATTTAGCACTTCATCTCCTGTAATGTGAACTATTTTCAAAATATCAAAAAAATTTCTGCGTTCTCTAGCCTCCTTCATTACAACTTGTCCATGCTGACCAGGCTTCCCAAACTGAACGAGTCCCACTTGCTTGAGTTGGGTCCATATCCCTCTAAAGCTTTCCCATTCATGTACCTGTACAAATGTCTTTTAAATGTTGGAAGTGTACCTGCATCTTTCACTTCCTTTGGCAGTTCATTCCACATAGAAACGACCCTCTGTTTGAAACAGTTCCCCTTTACTGCCCTTCAAATTTTTCTCCTCTCCCGTTAAAAAAATACCCTCTAGTTTTGGACTCCCCTATCCAAGGGAGAAGGCCCTTGCTGTTCACATTATACCCCTCACGATTTAATAAACCTCTCAAAAGTCACTGCTCAACCTCCTATTTTCCAGTGAAGCCCCAGTCTCTCCACATAACTCATACCCTCCAGTACTGGTAACCTATAGACTGTAAGTGTAGCATGAAGCCACACAGAGTAGAAAGCTAATCCAGCCACGAGAAGCATCACCTAACCTCCATCTGTTTGGCCCTTCGTCAAATAGTCTGGCAATAAGAACTGTCCAGATTCAGGCATGAACCGGGAACGTTTCAGTTTGCTTCGTCCAGCTCCCTTGTCTTGAATTTCCCCTCCCAAATGAAAAGGGATCTCCCATTCACTTTAGGTGTACTCTTCATGATTATATAAACATATAAATCACCCCTCCATTCTGAGACTGCAATGGAAAAATGCCTCAACCAATCAAGCCTCTCCTTATGATTCTCAACCTCCACTCCTGGCAACTTCCTGCTAAATCTTTGCTGAATCCTCCCCAGGTTGATGATATCCTTTGAAGAACAGGAGATCTGAAGTGGACACATTACTCCAGAAGAGGCCTCACTGATGTTCTGCACAATTTCAACATGACGTCCCACCTCCTGTACTCAAAAGGTCTGAGCAGTGAAGGCAAGCAGGCTAAACACCGACTTAACCACCCTTTCTACATGTGATGCCAACCTCACAGAATTAAGGGCCTGAGCCCTGAGGTCTCTCTGTTCGACAACACTAACCCCAAGGCCCTACATTTAATTGTACAAATACTGATCTTGTTTGTTTTACCAAAATGAAATACCTCGCCTTTATCCAAATTAAACACCACCTGCCATTCCTCAGCCTCTTAACCCTGTAAATCAAGATCTCTTTGTAATCCTGGACAGCCTACGTCACTGTCCACTATCCTGCCTATTTTGGAGTCATCTGCAAACTTACTGACCATGTCTCCACTATTTTAATCTAAATCGCTTTTTTTATGTAAGGTCAAACAAAATTGGAGCGAGCACTGACTCCTGTGGAACACTTCTGGGAACAGGCCTCCGGTCTGATAAACAACCCTCCACCACCAGTCCCTGTGTCCTGTCACTAAGCCATATCTGTATCCAGCTGACAAGCTCCCCCTGAATCCCATACGATCTAACTTTACTAATTAGTCCACCTTGTGGAACCTTGTCAAAAACTTTACTCTTGTCAAAATAAACTACATCCACCATTCTGCCCTTAATAATTTTCTTTGCTACTTCTCCAAAAAACTCAATCAACTAATCATTCCTTGACTCTCCAAATACATAAATCCTACATTTGACAATTACCTTCAAATACATACCCAAAACCGAAGTCAGACTCAGGTCTACAGCTCCCAGGCTTCTCCTGATATCCCTTAAACAAAGGCACAATTTTAGCCACTCTCCAGTCATCTGGCACCTCACCCGTAATTATAGATGATGCAAATATTTCTGCAAAGGGGCCCCAAGTTTTCTCTTTAACTTCACACAGCATGGTTTGATGCACTAAAGCAGGAACTGGAGGTTTAAAGTCAGAGTGTAATACAGCATGGAAACAGGCCCTTCGGCCCAAACTGGTCTGTGCTGACTATGGTACCCACTCAGCAATTTCTAACTGCCTGCATTTGGTCCATATCCCCACTTAACACTTCCATCCATGTACCTGCCCAAATGTGTTCTAAACGTTGCTATTGTACCTGTCTCAACCACATTCTCTGGCAGCCCATTCCAAATATGCACCACTGTCTGTGTGAAGAAGTTGCCCCTCACGTCCTCCTTAAATCTGACCTCTCTCACCTTAAATCTGTACACTCTAGTTTTCCATTCCCCATCCCTGGGAACAAGACTACGTGCATTCATCCTATCTCTGCCCCTCATGATTTTATTCACCTCAGTAAGGTATGCCCTAATTCTCCTCCATTCCAAGGAATAAAGTCCAATCCTGGCCAACCTCTCCTTAGAACTTGCCTGTATTCCTAGCAACATTCTCGTAACTCTTCTTTGCACATTTTCCAGTTTAACTATGCCTTTCCTGAAACAGGGTGACCAAAACTGTACACCACACTGCAAGTGTGGCCTCACCAATGACCTGTACACCTTTAACATAACATCCCAACTCTTATATGCAATGCATCGACCGAAGAAGGCCAGGATGCTGAATGCTTTCTTCACCACCCTGTCTACCTGTGATGCTGCTTTCAACCAACTATGCACTTGTGCTTCTCAGTTTCTCTGCTCCACAATATTCCTCAGAACTTCACCATTTACTGTATAACTCCTTCCTTGGCTGAACTTTCCAAATGCTAACACCTCACGCTTAGCTGTGTTGAATTTCATTTGGCAATCCTCAGCCCACTTCCCCATCTGATCACAATCCCCGTGTAATTTTTGATACCTCAGCAATACCTCTTAAGTTTGCAGATGATACAAAATTACTAATCATGCCATATACATTCACATCCAGATCATTTATGTAAGGGACAAATAACAATGATCCCAGTATTGACCCCCGTGGCACACCATTAGCCACAGGCCACTAGTCTGAGAACCAAAGTTCAGCCATCACGCTATGCTTCCTACCATCGACCCAATTTCGAATCCCATGATCTAGCTCTCCCTGGATCCCACACAACTGAGCCTTCATGACTAGGCTGCCGTATGGGACCTTGTTGAAGGCCTTACTAAAGTCCATATAGATAGCATTCGCTGCCCTAAACTCATCAATCCTCCTGCTTACCTCCTCAAAAAACTTGAATAGATTTGTCAGACATGATTCCTGTGCACAAATCCATGCTGACTAACCCTAATCAGATCTTGAATATCCCAGCTTTGGTTGATCCACTCTCTAAATATCATCTTCAATACCTTGTCTTCCACTGGTTCACTGGCTGGTCTTTGCTACCTTTCTTAACCAATGGAACAACATTAGCCACCCTCCAGTCTTCTGGAATTTCAGTCGTGAGAAAAGATGAAGGGAAAAATCTCTGCAAGGGTCTCTGCAATTTCTTCCCCAGCCTCCCACAGTGTCCGAAGATGGACTTCATCAGATCCAGTGGAATTATCAACTTAATGTGCTTTAAGGCTGCAAACGCCACCTCGATGGTCCAAAACATCCCCACTTGCTTCCCTTGTTTCCTTAGCATCCATGATTCTCTGCTTAGTAAACACTGAGGAGAAATATTCATTAAAAATCTCCCCCATCTCCGTGAGCTGTTTTCAAACCAAAATATTTCTACCCCTGACTTGTACCCCCTCCATTTCTTTCTCAACAGTAAAAACTGATGCAATATATTCCTTTCAAATCTCTCTCCTCTCCTGATGCTCAACACAGAGTTGATCTCTTTCATCTTTATGGAGCCCTGCTTGCCCTCTCGGTGCTCTCTTGCTTTTAATGCACTTGTAGAAACTCTTTGAATTATTCTTCAGCTTATCAACCAAGGCAGTTTCATGTTGCCTTTTTGCCATCCTGATCTCCTGTTTAAGAATGCCCCCAACACTGTTTACACTGTTCAAGAGATTCATTTGAGCCAATTTTTTTTATATCTACTAATTTATTTTTTTTAAATTCCTGACTAAAACCTGAGTATCTTTTTTCACCCATTGTTCTCTAATCCTACCAGCCTTACCTTTCACTCTTACAGAGACATAATGACTCTGAATTGTCACATTTTTGAAAGCCCCCCACTTATCAGACATCCTTATACCTGCCGTCTACTCATGTCAACTTTTGAAAGTTATAAAAACAGAAGCTGCTGGAAAAGCTTCGCAGGTCTGGCAGCATCTGTGAGCGACAAATCGGAGTTAATGTTGCAGGTCTGTTAATCCTTCCTCAGAAGTGTTGAGAGTTCTTTTCTTATAGCATTAAAATTTGCCTTCCTCCAATTAAAGCTTTTACTTTTTCTGGAAGGCATATTCTGTTCCATAATTGTTTTGAAACTGATAGTAATTCTGTCACAAGACTCAGAGTTTCCCTGTACTGTCACTTCAGTCACTTGCTCCGCCTTTTTTTTTCCATAGGAACATCGATTTATTGATAAAGAAAAGTTTCTTGAACACATTTCACAAAATACTCACCATCTAAACCTTTTACACACTGGCAGTCCCGGTAAATGTTTGGAAACTGAAAATCACCAACTATTATAACTTTATTATTCTTACACGTATCTGAGATCCCTCTGGATATTTGTTCCGCAGTTTCCCTCTGACTATTAGGAAGCCTATGGTACAATCCCGTCAGATGATTGCTCCTTTCTTATTTCTAATTTCAGCATATGTTTTCATGGGATGATTTTTCAGAAGCATCTCTTCCAGTGATAGCAGCAATGTTTTCCTTATTTAAAAAAAATTCCTGCAATTGGCCCATATTCGCTCCAAACCATTCAAATTCATGTACTTATCTGAATGTTTTTCAAACATCGTAACTACCCACATCCATCACTTCCTCTGGCAGTTCGTTCCACACACTGAGCACTCTAAATAAAACAAAAAGATGCCCGTCATGAGTTTTTTAAAAATCTTTCTCCTCTCATTTTAAAAATATGCCCCTGGTTTTGAAATCCCCCACCTGAGGGAAACGACCTTTGCTATTCCTTATCTGTGTCTCTCATTATTTTATTAAAACTACACAAGGTCATCCCTCAACCTCTTACTTCCCGTGAAAGAAGATCCTGCCAATCCAGCGTATATTTATAACTCAACCCCTCCATTCCTGGCAATATCATGGTAAGTTTTTTTTCCAAACCCAGTCCAGTTTAACAATATTCTTCCCATAACAGGACAACCAGAGCAGCGCACAGTCCTCCAGAAGAGGACTCACCAACATCACTTCCCAGCTCCTGTACTCAAAGGCCTGAGCAATGAAGACAAGTGTGCTAAATGCCTTCCTCACCACCCTGTCTACCTGTGATGCAAATTTCAAAGAATGATGTACCTGAAACCCGAGGTTTTTTTTTCCTGATCTGCAACACTACCCAGAGCCCAAGCATTAATTGTGCAAGTCCTGCCTTTGTGAAGTATTGTGTTGTGGTAAAACAAACATTTATCCAAATAAAATTCAATCTCCCATTACTCAGCCCATTGCACCAATTGATTAGGATCTCTCTGAAATCCAGAACGCCACTAGGCCATCTCCCTTATTATGACAACAAATAATAATCAATGAGAAGATGTTCTGCTTCATTTGTACAAGGAAGGGGTCAGACCAGATCTCGAATACTGTCTGCAGGTTTTGGTCTTCTCTTCGTTTATTCAAAGTAGCTCAGAGGAGGTTTACAAGATTGAAACCTGGAATAAGTGGGTTGTCTGAGGAAGATGGATTGGGCAGGAAAGAGGGAAAAGGATTTGTCAGGAGCTGCTGATTAAAACAGGAAACTGATGTGAGCCAGGATATAGGGTGTAGTGAAGTAGAGTCTGTTTGGATTGAGCTGAGAAACACCAATGGACAGAAAATGACCTTAGTGCTGCATATGGAACCCAAGCTGCAGTAATATTAGGGAAGGCATTAGGGTGGAATTGAGAGATATAAGGCATAAAGTTATGGCTTTAATTACAGGTGACTGCAACCTACTTATAAATTGTCCAAATCACAACTGTAGCAGTACAGTGCAGGAGGGATATTTAGTGTCTATATGGTACAATTTTATGAATCAACATGTTGAAGAAGCAGATGGGTGTTGTATAATGAGGATGGAATAATTGACAATCGAGTTGAGTACGGGCCCTTAAGGATGAGGGACCACAATAGGATAGAATTCTTCACAAAGCTGGAGAGTGATGAATGTTGTTTCTGAGACTTGGGTCCTGTATTTAAATGAAAGAAGTTAAAATGATATGAGGCACGAGCTAGTTGTGATAAATGGTGAATCAGTGTGTAAATGGATGATGGGAAATGGGTAATGGCAAATGTTGAAAGAGGACGTGGGCAAGCTGTGGAAGTTCTTCATCGCAGCCTGGCATAAGAACAAAATGGGAAACATGATCAAACCACAGCACAGAAAGGGAAATGAACAGGTATTAAATTTAAGGAAGCAGCATACACAATTAGGTCAATAAAACAACTGACAACAGGATTGGGAGCAGTTTAGGTTTCTGCAAAGGGAAAGAAAGGGATTTAATCAGAGTGAGAAAACAGAACATGAGTGCATGCTGCAGGGACCATACAAACCAACAGAATTTTGTTTTATATTCATTCACAGGATGTGAACTTTGCTGGCTTGGCCAGAATTTATTGCCCATCTGTGATTGCCCAGAGGGCTATCAAGTGTCAGCTGCATTGCTGTATGGCTGGAGTCACACACAGACCAAACCAGGTGAAGGATAACAGTTCCTTTCCCTGAAGGATATTTATGAGCCAGATGGCTTTTTCCTGACGATCAACAGCGGTTTCATAATCATCATTAAACTCTTAGTTGAAGATTGGTAATGAAAGACTGGTCAAGAAGAATATAGGGTCTCCTGACAAGCAGAAACAGGGAATTTATAATGGGGTACAAAGTGATAGCGGAACAATTAAATATGACTGAGATTTTCAATAAGGAGGGTACAAATAACCTCCCAAAATTAAGGGGATCACAGGGTCTAATGGGAAGGTGGAATCAGAATTAGTAGGAAAATGATATTGGGACAACTAATGGGATAACAGGCAGATAAATCCCCAGACACTGATAACCTTCATCTCAAAGTACCTTAGGAAGTGGCAATAGAAATAGCAGATTCACAACTGGTTTTCCTCCAAATTCTATAGACTCAGTTTTTATGGATTGGAGGATCGCTACTGTAACCCCAATATGTAAGAACGGAGTCAGAAAGAAAACAGGGAATTTGCATAAAATTGTTGGTTGGAAAAATATGTTCGTGTCCACTATAAAAGATGGAATGACAGAGTACTTGCAAGATAGTGTCAAGATCAGACAGAGTCAGCAGAACGTTTTTCCGTGCTGTAGACTCTGTGTTGGGTGTGAATTCCCTCCACACCACTCACCATCCTGACTTGGAAATGTATCGCTACACCTTCAGTGTTGCTGGATCAAAATCCTGAATTTTCTCCCTAACAGCATTATGCGTCCACCTACCGCTCATGGACTACAGTGGTTCATGGAGACAGATCACTGCCACTTTCTTAATGACAGTTAAACACAGCCAGCAATGCCCACAGGATGTGTTTTTAAAAAGACTATCAAGGCCAAGTGCGAATGTGGAATTGAAGCCAAAATAGATCAACTTTGACCTTTTTGAGGCTTGAGAGGCAGAATGGATAACTGATTCCGAATTTCTGATCTCTTCTCCTATTAAAATGCATCATCTCACCAGGAATGATGTATTCCCTGTAACTTAGAAGGATGACAGCTGATGTGATTAAAACTTTTCAAATGTTAATTGAAGCTGGTCGGGGTGTAGAGAGGAACTAATCCACTGGGTGAGTGAAGTGGGAGCTCAAACACCCTCCTCACCCGCAGTCATCAGACAAGACCTGAGCTTCTTTGTCCTGCGGTTTATTCAAACGTAGGAATGAGGAACAAGTGTGGGTCACTCGGCCCCTCGAGCCTGCTCTGCGACTCAATAAAATCACTGATTTAATTTCAACCTCGGTTCTATGTACCTGCATATCGCAGAATATCTTTCATTGTCTTGGTCAGCAAGAATCTGTCTCTGCCTTTTAAAAAAAAAGATGCTGCATCCACTGCCTTTTGCCGAAGGGAGTCACAAAGATTCTCAGCCCTCTGAGAGAAAAGAAATGTTCCTCACTATTTCAAATGGACTCACCCTTACCTTTAAACAATGACCTCAGTTCTAGATCCTTCCACAAGAGGGACCATGTTTTCACCATGCATCTGGTCAGGTCCCCTCAGGATCTTTCGTGTTTCAATTTAGTATCCTCTTTCTTTTCTAAACTCCAGACAATACAGACCTAGCCTGTATTTTCCTCCAGATGTTCCTTTAAGGCAATCCACTCATTCCAGGTATTAGTCTATTGAATCTGCCCTGAAATGTTTCATAACAACCTTCTCTAAGTCGGGTGACCAGAACTGACAACAGTACTCCAAATACAAATCCCACCAGTGCAAAAGGGGGAATTAATTATCGAAAGGAGGACCATGAATTCCCACCTGCTTGCAGGAATGCATTTTCAGCCAGCTTCGGTCATTTACACGTATCCAGTTACAGACTGACACAGGTTATGGTCAGATAGGTGTACGGTTTGTATTGTTACACCGACAGCATTGTTGTGGTCTCACTCAAACCTCCCACTCTGGCTCTGCACAAATAATGATTGGCTCTGTAGCCAGTTCCCACAGCCTGATTTGTCCTGTATTTTTCATCTTCTGTCCTTTCAAAGATATCAAATGATCCAAGTGGAATAGCTCAGCAAGACTGACAACATCTGTGAAGGAAAGAACAGAGTTAATGTTTTGAGTTCGGTGACCCTTCCTCTGAACTTGAGAAAGGATCATCAGACCTGAAACATTAACCTGTTTTTTTCATTCACAGATGTTGCCAGATCTGCTGAGCTTTACCAGCAAATTATTTTTCATTCCTGATTTACAGCATCTGCAGTTTTTAATGATCCAGGTGACAATCCAGCAGCTTTCATTCTACTTTTAACTGTTGTAAATTTATTTTTTCAGGGAATTGGAAAGGGAGCATTTACTGACAGGCTGCTCAACTCAAACACTGGATCAAGAACTGCCGGGAACACTTAATTCTCAGGAGCTTTGAATATGGAAGGAACAAGTGTCATTCACAGTGAAGAGAAACCATATACGTGGCCTGTGTGGACAAGCCTTCAGTCAATTGTCTGGCCTGTC